>NW_026617278.1:0-18119 GCF_000801105.2 Raphanus sativus | reverse complement strand
CCTCGCTATACTACGAGGAAATGGCGACGAATCCTTTTTTACGACGGACGAAAAACGACGAAAGGCTTTTCCTCGTTAATTCCTCGTAAACCTCCTTTTACGAGGAATTAACGAGGAAAATGGCCCTCGTTAATTATTTGTTTTCTTGTAGTGCTAACCCCACTGGTTCGTGAATGAAAATTTGAAAAGCAAATAAACAAAACAAAACAAAATGAACATATATGGTGTGTAGAAGTTATTTATTTTTGTTTAGAGTATCCTCCAAAAATAAAAAAGTTTAATTTCATTTGATAGAATATCAATATGTATTTTTCAAAAAAAAAAAGAATATCAATATGTATGTTTTGTTCTGTGGTTATGAGAAAGTAGGTATTGTGTGTATTGATAACATACTGAAACATATATAAGATTTGATTTAAAAGATTTGATTGTTACATATTATACTTAAAAAGTAAAACTGGAATGGGAGGAAAAAACCATTTTAGCAAAAAAAAAAAATGGGAGGAAAAACCAAAGGAATTAGAGAAAATATGTAAAGTCACATACGTTAAATTATGAAATTAGCATGGCGATAGTGTGGTCTGTCTAACTTTATATAATGCTTTTTATTTATTGTGAACATATATATACACAGCTTTAATATATAAAAATCAGGCTTGAATAATACTACTTTTGTTGAATTTATCTTTACACTGCTCTTTTGGGAAACACCGAATTTTATTTTGCTAACGGGGAGCACCGATATTCCGTACGATGTATGTGGGTCGAAAAATGAGTGAACCGAGATTAACGTGACAAATAATCTGATCCTATTTTGGTTAGGTATGAAAATAATTTAATTTTGAGATAAAATTCATTGAACTATTCCAATTTCATTAAGGTAGTTGGTCCACCACGATATGTACTCTTCCAAATTTCCATATATCATAAATTCAAATTCAAGTATATGGTACGGTCTCATTCATGCTTGTCTATTTAACTCAGAATAACCAAAAATCACTACAATAATTTACACAGTTAATAATGAAAGATGTACTGGAAGATGTCAAATTCTTTGGTATAATGCGATTGTTAACCGAAATGCAATTATATAAGAAGATAATCCTTTAGAAAAGGGAAAAAAAAAAGAATCTTGTGTATACGCATGTGTTTGACCTATAGATCTCTATTAAATTCATTCATAACCTCTTGACGAAAAAACTATGATTATATCAGGACAAATTAGTTTTGGTGGTAAAAAATTACGGCTGCAACTACTATCATCTGGGTTTAATTAACTTGTATTTGAAATGATGTTTTACGCCAAAAATGATACTAGCGCCGGTTGATCATGGATCTTTTTTTTTGATCATCGATCTGAAAAAAATATTTGGTCGAAGGTCAAGACACCTTCTAGTAAATAGAAAAAACTATGATTGTTTAAAATTTAGAGCGACTTTTGTTATATCACATATCCAATCACACATCTTTCAAAAACCAAAGAACCGGAAAAAAATAACGAAGCGATACTACCTATATTTTTTTATATGATGTTTTTGAGAATATTTTTATTTCAATTTGTAAGATGTTATGTAATTTTTTATGTAAAATTTTTAAAACAATTATTTAAAATATTAAAATATAATATACATTTTTGTATTATTTATTCAGAATAGTAATAATTAATTATTTTGATTATTTTCTGTTGTAATCAAACACTTTTAACAAAAATAATATTTTTCTTAATTTGTTTTACTAGAACATTTTATAAAAAGAAACGTAAGGAATATTTTATTTCTCTTGGACTCGATTAAACCTTGTTGTCTTTTATATATAGTGTTCAACTTTGACAAAAAAAAAATAGTGTTCATAAAGCATAAGTATGTTGCCATAATGTTTCACAAAAATTAAACAGATTACTTAGAATTAGATACAGATTAGTACTATCCTATAGTTAACTAACCTTTGAACAAAAAAGAAAAAGTTAACTAACCTATTTTTAGAATGTTTGACTTGTATATTACATTCATTTCTTTAAGCCGATGGTAGTTCTTATAAAGTTATACCAGCTTCTCCTTTTCCATTTCTTCTGTCACATGTTTCACATATTTTCAAAAATAAAGAAATAAAAACAGAGAAGTAACAAAATAAATAAAGGTTTCAGCTCGTTTCGAATAAGAAAAAATAACAACATTTTGTAATTATTATATTGTTTCACAAATTGCAGAAAACGTTTTCATCTGAGAATATTAAACCGAATATTACTAATTCCACATAAACCAGCTCCAACAGTAATCTCTTAGCAGAAGAACATTCTGGATCAGACGGAGAGTTCGGTCTTGGAGATCAAGATACCATCACTATCAGCATAAAGCCATTCACCATCCCTAATCAAAGTCCCTCCAATATAAACCGGCACATTCTTCTCACCCTGACCTTTCTTACTAGACTTCAACGGGTTAGAACCCAATGCCCTAACCCCAACATCACAGTCATTGATCTCATCCACATCTCTAACGCACCCATTCACCAAAATCCCTACCCACCCGTTGTTCTGAGCTAACTGTCCGAGGTTTCCTCCAACAAGTGCGCACCTCATGCTTCCACCACCGTCTATAACTAAGACCGCGCCTTCTCCTTTTGTCTCTAGTTGGTTTCTGACTAGGACGTTGTCTTCAAAGACCTTGAGTGTCACGATTGGTCCGGAGAAGCATCTTCTTTGTCCATAGATCTTGAAGGTTGGTTGGAGAGCCCGTAGGTCTCCGTTTGATATTAGTTCTGCGTTGCTGTCACACGCTTCTGCTGTTGCAAATGCAGCCATGGGAGATTGTATTCACGCGTGTCGTGTGTGTGTGTGTGTGTTCTGTATTTGGAATCACAAGGGGTTAGAGTAATAACTGAAGAAGGATGACAATGGCAAAACAAAGAAAGCCTAGACAAGGGACCTTTTATTCATTAACAATTCGAATGATTCAAAGCTATCATTTTATTACTAAATTTTATTTTATCACGGACTCTAGAAAAACGCACTTAAAGCAGATGACAATAGCAACCACAAAGACTCACAAGTAAGTATTTAAAAGACTCACATCGAACAAAACAAAATCAGAATATATTGTTTATAAACAGAGTCATGTGAAACTCTTGGTATATAAAATTGTTTTAAAGCCATACATGGAAGGAGCTGAGATAATTAGATCAAATTCTCAGGCTCAAGAAAGTAGCAAGACTGAAATTGCAAACAACTTACTAAATGAAATCCTCTCTATACGATTCCTAACAGGGGACACTTCTAGAATCAAATGCATTACATGAATTGATGACGGTTTATTAGACTCTCAAGTCTAGCATAATGTTAAAATCCAAATGCTTTGCGGATTTGTTTACGAGGATTGAGCAAGAGGCTATATTAACAACAACAAACAAAAAGATTTATCTTCAAGGACAATATATCAAACGTTAAATCACTTAAAACAAGAAAAAAAAAACTGAAATCTCAAAAGTGGAATCTTTTTGGTTACAGTTAGGAAGCTATTAGATTTGAACCGTATATAACATGAACTCTTTCTATTTTTGTTCAAAGAACAATGCTCCAAGTTCATTTTATACGGCGGGAAAATAACTAAATTTTACTACTACACAACAGCTAATTCTAGCAGACAAGACTCATTTCTCAAGAGCAAAACATCAAATTCTTCACAGAAATAAACTAATTAATCTCAACACTGATCAACAAAACTGATCGGGAATTCAACAAAACTATACAAGGGAAAGTAGAAGAAGAAGAAGAAGAAAGAAAAATTACCAAGGAGAGAGAGAAGGGCTTCCAAATATTCTTAAACGGCGATTGTAATATACAAGTAAGTAACGGGTAAGATCAGCTTTCTCGTGTCAGGCTATCCAACGCACTGAAAGTTCCTCATAGAAACTTGTGCCATTACAGCCACTTGGTCTCCTATCGTGCCATTTACAGCCACTTGTGCACTGAAAATCTTTTCGTCGGGTCGGGTCGGGTCGGGTCGGGTCGGGTCATTGACCTTTTTTCAAGTAGTTGACTTTTGGTTCGCTCATCGGACAGTCAAAGCAAGTCTGTTGTTGGGTCAATCCCATATATTTTGTAATTTATTCAGGCATAATGGGCTTTAATGGGCTGGGTGTAAGATTATAAAACCCGTGTTTTGTCTTTCCATTAGTATGGGGCCTACTATAAAGGTAAGAACTGACAAGAAATCGGAGCCGTCGATCCTTTCCGTGTCTGAAAGTTCGTTTTACGGGCCCCACTAGAGAGAACAAAATACTTCACGCCACAGTCGTGCTTTGGCTGTCACATGAGTATTGTGTCACAGCTTTGTAACGTGATTTTTTGCGGGGAACAAAAGGAAAAGGAAAAAGAAAATAAAAACCATTAAAGGCTTGGTCAATGTCTCTTTTTGACCGGGTTTTTCGGAAAAACTGCCTATCAAATTTCCAATTAAATATTCAATTTAAGGTATAATGAATTATATTAAATGATTCTATTTTATTTATTGCAGCATAAACTAAAATACTTTTTTTTTAAAACTAAAATACTTCAATATCTCTATAACTCTATATCTCTATAATCTTTTGAGCCCGTAAGTTACGTAACCTTAAGCTTAAAGTACGTTAATTATCCATATTACTGCTACTTAAATTGTGTGTGTGTTAGTCAAAAAAAAAAAAAAATTGTGTGTGTAGGGTTTATGACTTTTTGTAGACATAAATATTAACGTATCTTCAATATTTGTAAAGAATCTTTGTCGGGAGTTGTTTTGTTCGTTTAATGATTTTTCAGTTTTCATGATCCGTTTATTATCACAGGACATATATCACATATCATCTAAGTATATTTGAGTCATTCTTTTTTCTAGGTAAGCAACCTCTAAATTGAATAATGTATCTTAAAAGTATCACCTGGAAAAAATGTATCTCCTGGATATGCTATATAATTTAAGATTACGTATGTTTTATCAAATCACATGCATGCATGTAAAATACCAATTTGAAAATAAAAGATCACATGCCTGATGCATGTATGAGAACATGTCAATTTCAAAATGAAACAGTTACACGTTTATTGATATAAGTCGAAAGATGTATGAAAACATGTCATTTCAAAACGAAACAATTTCAAAATGTACGTCTTTAATAATCGAGTAGTCGAGTAATTAATTCTTAATATAAGACTCAAAACATAAATTATTTAAATTGCTCAATTTTGTAACTGATTGACACAAACATATTTTGACATTTGGAAGATATTTAAATTGCTCATTGTTGTAAATGATCGACACAAACATATTTTGACTATTGATGTCAATAGAACGAGTGACAAATTTTCTAGTACATTAATCCACTCCTTTTTATTTTTTTGGTAAGACATTCCTTGTTTTGTTCTTGCCATGCTTCAATCAACTTGTTATCGTGGTAAGCCCAATTTCAAAGCCCTTTTTACAAAAAAAAAAACTTATTACTTTGGTAACAATATTCTGGCAAAGTATTATCCCTTTGACTCAAATTTTATAGCATGGTTACTTACATACATAGACTACAAATAGCCTGCAGATAAGATTTGTTGTTCCAGAATTTTATAACAATGTGACACTTATGGTAAAAACACCAACCTGCTTTATATTTAACTTTTATTTGTTCTCCTCCACAAAGGATAATTTGGTTTTTCTTTTATCAGTTTCTGAAATTTCATATGTATCGAACCAATAGAATAAGAGTGCAATAATATAACAATAATTATCTTTTTTTCCTAATCCGACATGTGGCAGAATAAGTACTTTTGTCAATAATTTCCCGCTTTTAATAAATTTTTTTCCTATTAATAACCAAACCCGAAAAAAGAAACTGGAATAGTAAGTAATAAATGTTACAGATCACCTGCGCCACACCCCACGGTACATCGAACCTATCAGCCGACGATCTTATTCTATTAACCTCGATCAATCCACGTGGCATGTTTTTATAGGAGGGTTCAGTAGAGAGAAAACGTTTTGTGTAAACACGACTCACCATCTCCTTCATCATTCTCTGCAAAAAAAACTTTTAGCCTCGTCTTCTCCTTCTCCTCAGTAGCAATCAGAAAACAAAGCTCAAATTGTTTCGTAATCCTCTCTCTCTATCTCCTTTCTGTCTTCTCTTTTAACGATTTGTCTTTTCATATTAATTTAGTTCTATAAATTGGTTGATTTTTTTTAAATTGTTCTCGTTAGCGATGGTGAGAAAGCAACAGTGATTAATCTAATCATACTGTTGAAATCTTTGCTCCTTTGTCAATATCCATCGTCATTCTATTTTTGTGTAAACGAGAAAAAAACATATCTTTCTCGTTTTAGGAGAGAGAAAATTGTTTTTTTTTTCTTCTGGTTTGATGTGAAACTCAGAAGAACAGAGAAAAGAAGACGAAGGAGACAGGAATTGGGAAAAAATCTTTTGTAAGCCAGTGCTAAGTTCGGATCCGGGTCGGGTGGATTTTGTTTTTTTGTTGTCGAATCAGAGACGAAGTTGGCTGTTAGCGGCGGAACTGGCGATTTCCGTTTGCGGCTGTGACGGTGTTTCTGGCTCGTCGTCTTCAACTAATCAGGTAACCGTAAATGATCTCAATCTGTTTTGTCTTTTTCTAATTTATTGGTTTTTATTACATGCGTTTTAAAAATGTTTTGTCTTTAACTTAAATTCTGGAATTTGATTATGTTTTTTACAAAATAACTAGATTTTGACCCGCACGATGAAAAATTTCATTAATAATTTAATAAATATTTTGGTAATTTTTAAAGAGTGTGTATTTAAAATATTTTTGCATTTAAATCAGTGTTTTTAAATGGGAAAATCGCATAAAAACCCTGAAAGTGTCACTTACTCACACTTTAAATCCTAAAGTTTTTTCACTAACACTTTTAACCTCGAAAGTGACATTTCTGTCATAAAAAACCTTCAAACTAAAAAATTGACCTGTTTAACAGGTAAAAATGGCGATGTGTCGGTTTTTTTTTCAAAAAATATTTATTTAATTCATAAAATAAATATAAATTAAAGAAAATTCAGAAAATTAAATAAAAATTCAAAAAAATAAATAAAATTCAGAAAATTAAATAAAATTCAAAATAAATAAATAAAAATTCAGAAAATTAAATAAAAATTCAGAAATTAAATAAAATTCATAACATTAAATAGAATTTCAAAAATTAGTAAAAAAATCATAAAAATAAAATAAAATTCAGAAAATTAGAATAATAATCATAAAACTAACTAAATATCAGAAGTTAAATAAAGTTTCAAATAAAAAAATAACTAATATTAAACCAAAAGACAGAAATTAAATAAAAATTCATGAATTTCACAAATAACAATGTTTTTAACAACCATTAAATTCACATTTTAATCGTTTAAAAGTGAGTGTAATACAAGAATTATGGTATTTTCACTATTAAAATGCCAATTTGATGGTTGTTAAAAACATTGTTATTTGTGAAATTCATGAATTTTTAATTTTATGATCTTTTATTTAATTTATGTCTTTTGATTTAATATTAGTTATTTGTTTATTTGAAACTTTATTTAACTTCTGATATTTAGTTAGTTTTATGATTATTTTTTAATTTTCTGAATTTTATTTTATTTTTATGATTTTTACTAATTTTTGAGTTTTAATTAATTTTTATTTAATTTTATGAATTTTTATTTAATTTTCTGAATTTTTATTTAATTTTATTAAATTTTCTGAATTTTTGTTTATTTTTTTGAATTTCTATTTAATTTTCTGAATTTTATTTAATTTTTTGAATTTTTATTTAATTTTCTGAATATTCATTTAATTTTATGAATTTATATTTAATTTTATATTTTTTCTTTAATTTTTATTTATTTTATGAATTAAATAAATATTTTTTGAAAAAAAAATTGACAAATCACCTTTTTACCTGTTAAACAGGTCATCTTTTTAGGTTGGAGGTTTTTAATGACACAAATGTCACTTCGGAGGTTAAAAGTGTTAGTGAAAAAACTTCAAGGTTTAAAGTGCGAGTATGTGACACTTTCAGGGTTTTTTATGCGATTTTCCCGTTTTTAAATTCAACCCGATTGTGATTATACCGGTTAATCCGGAGATCTGACAATTCAATTTAGGCTTTTAAAATATACATATTAAAAAAATCACTAAAACCCGAGAATAACTATTGAATTGATGGATGACCGATATGTAATCTAATTGGATTTAAATTGTAATAGTTTCATAATTTGTAATCTTATAATCCAAATTTTAAAGTTCATTATTTTGCAATTTATGAAATTATAACGTTTCTACAAAATTTTAAAGAGAAAATGATATATATAAAATAACTAAGATTAATTATTGTATTGTTTGGAAACATTGATAGTAGTATAAAATATATTGTTTGGAAACATTGATAGTAGTATAAAGAAATAAGTATATTGTTTGAAAAAATGGATAATATTATAAAGAAAGGAACATTAGTGATTTAATGTAGGTTTAACTATAAAGTATAAAGGTGTATTTAATTTAAAAACTTACAAAATAAATGTTAGGTCCAACAAAATGTTTCTGTTTTAATAAGATAGATGATCTGTTTAATTACCTCCTTAAGTTTTTTTTTTTGCTTACAGTCTAGTTTAAAACTGTACTATAGTTTGACGTTGTCCTATTGTTTTATTCTCTTTTTTAATCTTCGTGATTCGATCATTTGTTTCTGCTATAAAATTATATACTTGAATTTCATGAGGTTCCATAAAAGTAGATTAACGCGTGAAAGAGAAAAAAAATATTTTTTATTAATTTCTTACATTTTCCATCTTTAATGATTTGTTTTGTCGACTCTGAAAAAGACAAAAGGATTAAACTTTGAAAAATCTTTCTTGACCAAAGCAACATAAATTTGATTCTATATCTTAGTTTTTAAGCTCACTGGTTCACTTACAATAGTTGTGTTACTTAGCTTGTTTAATGTATTGTTTAATACTAGAAGTTGACTGAGAATGTTCATGTCTTCAAATATATTCTGAGGTTTGTGATTGTGACTGTCTTTTTTAAATCTTCTATAATGTCTCAGGAGTTTCATCTCAGTTTAGGCAAAGAGACTCAGTAAAACTTGTTGGATCTTTAAATGTCTGGTTTTGAAGAAAACGTGGCTGTAATGGGAGAATGGGTTCCTTGTAATCCTAGCTCGAAACGTGTTCTTGAAAGAGAGCTATCTTTGAATCATGGCCTTGTTAATCGTCTAGAAGAAGAAGAAGAAGACACTAGTGGTAATAACAAGAACGTTTCACGAGGTGGTGGTTTAAGAGAAAGAATCGCTGCTCGTGCTGGATTCAACACTCCGAGGTTAAACACTGAGAACATCCGCTCTAACACCGATTCTAGTCTTCGCTCTCCTAATTGCTTAACCATCTCCTCTCCTGGCCTTAGCCCTGCAACGCTCTTGGAGTCTCCTGTTTTCCTTTCTAACCCATTGGTAAAGCTGCATAGTTGTTTCCTTTTTCTCCATCTTATTATTATTGAAACTTAATTTCTTTGACATTTGCAGGCTCAACCGTCTCCAACTACAGGGAAATTCCCATTTCTTCCTGGTGTTAACAGTAGTAATGGATTGTCTGCTTCTGATAAAGAGAAAGACGAGTTCTTCGATGGCATTGGAGCATCATCATCATTCACATTCCATCCTGTTTCAAGACCCTCTTCCTCTTTCTTCCACGGCGCAACGGAGATGATGCCAGTTGATTATGGTAACTACAACAACAGTTCTTCTCATCATCAGTCCCCGGAAGAAGATGTCAAACTCGGTTCTGAGCAAAGTGGCTTGAAGAGGAAGACATCTGATGCCACAACAAACACCAACGACCATCAGGAAGAGGAAGAAGGAGAAGAAGAGCAAAGAGGTGGTGATTCGATGGCTGGTGGTGGAGCACCTGCAGAGGATGGATATAACTGGAGGAAATACGGACAAAAGTTGGTTAAAGGAAGCGAGTATCCACGAAGCTATTACAAGTGCACAAACCCGAGCTGTCCAGTGAAGAAGAAGGTGGAGAGATCAAGAGAAGGTCACATCACTGAGATTATATACAAAGGAGCTCATAATCACTCCAAGCCTCCTCCTAACCGCCGCTCCTCCGGAACGCAACTAGATGGAACCGAACAGCAACAGCAGCAGCAGCAGCAGCAGAGAGATAACTCTGCAACGTGGGTTAGTTGTAATAACACTCAACAACAAGTTGGAAGCAATGAGAACAACTTCGAAGAAGACGGAAACCAATCTGGATCGATTCAAGCTCAAGAGTCAGGTGATGTGATTGTGGTTGATGCTTTGTCAACACTCTCTAATGATGAAGATGAAGATGATAGAGGGACTGATCATGGTAGTGCTTCTTTGGGATACGATGGATGTGGAAGAGGAGATGAATCCGAATCGAAAAGAAGGTTATCTTTATCTTCTTTAGACACAGATTCATCAATCTAAACATCTGTTCTGAAAAAAAACGTTTTGTTTTTTTTCATTAGGAAACTTGAGGCTTACGCAATAGAGATGAGTGGAGCAACAAGAGCTATACGTGAGCCAAGAGTCGTTGTGCAGACAACGAGTGATGTTGACATTCTCGACGATGGCTATCGCTGGAGAAAGTATGGTCAGAAAGTTGTCAAAGGAAACCCAAACCCTAGGTTTCTTACCAAAACTCATTAAACACATTGGTCTCTAACGTGCTTTACAAGCAAGGTTTCTTTTTGTAGGAGTTACTACAAATGCACAGCTCCTGGATGTACGGTGAGAAAACACGTAGAGAGAGCTTCTCATGATCTCAAATCCGTTATAACCACTTACGAAGGCAAACACGACCACGACGTCCCCGCCGCACGCAACAGCAGCCACGGCGGTGGAAACGGTAGCAGCGCCGCTCAAACTAACCATTACCAAGAGCCTCCACGTGGCAGATATGAGAGACAGCTCAACCAGTCGTCTCAGTTCGGACGTCCGTTTAGCTTCCAGCCGCATTTGGGTCCTCCTTCCGGTTTTGCGTTCGGTCTAGGACAAACCGGTTTTGGTAATCTTTCGATTCCTGGTTTAGCGTTTGGTCAAGGGAAATTACAGGGTTTGACTCACACTCACCCGTCGTATATGATGAGTCAACAACCGGGTGGGATGAGTGAAGCGATGATGATGCAGAGAGGGATGGAGCCTAAGGTTGAACCGGGTTCGGAAACGGGACAGTCGGTATATAACCAGATAATGAGTAGATTACCACAGATTTGAAAATTTTACTCTCTTATCCTTTGGCATCTTGTTGATGCTTATCATAATTTTTAAATTCTTCTTAAATTTATTGCTTTGAAACTTTGGGGAAGGTTAAAGGCTGGTACCATTTTCATCTTCTTGTGGCCTTTTTTTTTTGTTATCTTCATAAATTATACAAGCTAGTAAGAGAGTTGTTCAAAAAAAAAAAAAACAAGCTAGTAAGAGATGAGGAAAGTAGTTACTCTAGAGTAAGACCCCACGAATCATTATACTTGGCAACTAGAGCACTAAACTATACTACTTACTCTATCTTCCATCTAGAGTAATGGACTAGTGAGTAGTGACTAGAAACCACAGTGATGAGAATGAAACTTAGGAAAGAAAAATAGAAAATACAAGGTACCTTTCTGCATTGCGGCAAGATATTGGTAGAGCACTCTGATTCTGCTATTAAGCATTTTGATGGCAAAAAAAAAAGAAGCATTTTGATGGCATTATGTATCCCAGTAAGATGAGCAGCCACTGCATAGGAGAGACAAAAGGCTCACACTGAGTTGCTGCTGAGCCTCGGTTTGAGATGTGCAACATGGTTTACTGATATCCTTAATGAAGACAAATGAATAAAAAAAAAGTTTGTAAAGTCAGTAAAGATTAAATACTTAATATTTAGAAACGCTGAAAACACATACTAACATACTCACATCAGAAATCATTAATGGATAATCACAGAAGCATGTGTCGAGCGACATATGATCACATGATTCACATCTGTATTTTCCACACCAGTAAAGGTTTAAGGAAGTAGAGTAACTGAAAGCATACTACTTTCATAAAGTACTCACTGGGAGAGATCCGTCAATGTGATAGTATAATGGGGGCAATTGACTTAAATAGGACAGAAATTATGCAAATTGCAACAACATGTCGAATTCATTCATTTTTAATAAAAAAGATAAAAAAAATATTATTTGCAAACTGCAACAAAATGTTGAATTCTCCAAATTTTAATAAAAAATAAAAATATTATTTGCAAATTGCAAGAGAGTAGATATTAAAAAATATTATCATTCACAAAAATACAGTTTTCACAATGGATAACAATAAAGTAAATTTTTTTTTTTCAGAAAAATAAAAAGAAATATGCGTTGGTGAGCCTAAAAATGTGTGTGGTGTGGATAATATATAAAGAAATACTAATATTAAATACCAACGAAGCTGTGGCCATATGAGATGAGTCCAAAATCATAGAGAGAAAGAAGAAACGATAGATAGATTGGGGATTTTGGGGAGAGAGGTGATCAGAGGACGGACGGAAGAAACCAATACTAATTAGACTCATCTGACAGACAACATGGCGATGAGAGACCTTGTAAACGGCGGAGCAGCCTGCGCAGTTCCGGGCTCCTCTTCTTCCTCCAACCCTCTCGGTGCTCTCACCAACGCCCTACTTGGTTCCTCTTCCAAAACTCAGGTTCGGCTTTCCTCACCTGATTAAAGTCGAATTAGATCTTAATTCTTCAATTGGGGGGTTTAGATATTACGTAATCTCTGACTTTGATTTGCTGATTTTGGTTGGGGCAGGAGAGGCTCAAGGAGATACCAAATGCCACCAGCTCAGGTCCTGGGCCACAGTTTTACTCTCAGGACCAACACTTAAGCTCGCTCCCTGGTTCTGAGTTGGATCAGCCTCTTCTCCAGCCCGGTGCTCAGGTTTTATTAATACTCTTCAAAGTTCTACTCTTTTTTTTTTTTATATAATTTTAGTATTTGGCACTGATTAACCTTTTTTTTTTATCATCAGGGGACAGAGTTCTTCCGTGGCTTCCGCTCTGTAGATCAGAATGGTCTGGGTGCTGCTTGGGATGAAGTTCAGCGTGGTGCTGGACCTATGCCTCCCATGGGTCCTATCTATGAGCCTCCTCTCCAGCCCACTTTTGAAGGTTTGTCATTGTTATTATCATATTTTAACTCTTATTTCTCTCTACCACAAATGGATTTTGATATTACGGGGTTTGATGTTGAATATGAATGGTAACATCTTCAGTCCGCAAAGTAAACATCTTTAGTTGTGGGAAGAAAAGCAGTGAAAAGTATTAGCTACATGAAATAAAGTAGTTTACTCAAAGTTGAATCAACTTCTTTGCTGTGCGTTTAAATTCTCCCAGATGGTTGTTTCGTGTTTATTGTTTATTGCATTTGTCAAAGTGACTTGGTGTCTTGTGCTTGCTTAAAATTTGTTTTTTTTTTGTTTTTACATTGCAGGACCCCCGCAGAGAGTCTTGTCTAACTTTCTGCATTCGTTTGTTGAGAGTAGCCGTGGTGGCATTCCCTTTCGTCCAGCACCTGTCCCTGTCCTGGGATTGTCACAGAGTGACAAACAGTGTATACGTGATCGTAGTAGCATAATGGCCCGGCATTTTTTTGCTGACAGGGGAGAAGAATTTATCAATTCTCAGGTTTGCTGCTTGCCTGATAGTTTTATGTAACTGCATCATTGTGTTTTAGAATGAAAATGAGCCTCAGGGATTTTGTTGAGAATCATTGCTTGTTTTACTTGTTATGTCTTCCTTTTCGAGGTGTGACTAAGCTTTTTATGTTCTCTTTTGGTGTATTTTGCACCTTTTCTCAGTTTTGTTGGCTGCTTATATTGTTCTCCGTTGTTTTTATAGGTAAATGCGTTACTGTCATCGTTAGATATTGATGATGGCATTCAAGCTAGAGGTCATATTCCTGGGAGATTTCGGGAGCTAGATGATTACTGGAATGAGTCTCAGGCTGTTACGAAACCTGGTTTACATCCTGCGGATAGTTGGGCAGCCGAATTTGACCAGCATCAGCATGGTATGAATCATGGGGGTCCTGACGCATGGGTCAACTCTTTTGAGCAACAACATGGTGTGAATGGGTGGGCCACCGAGTTTGAGCAGGTACATTTTCCTTCAATTGTTTGATATGTTCTATTTGAATGTCCACACCAGACTCATATTTAACAAGCTTGCAATTAGTATAATAGAATATCGAGGACTCATATTTTTGGTTGAGTATAGGCTTTGCTTTACTAGTTCCCAGGGTATAGTTGTTCAAATGCCTGAATCTGTTGCAACTTTTCTTTGCGATGTTATCAGTCCATCAGAGTTCGACTCGCGTTTAATTGAACAGCACTTTAGCTTTCTCATATTTTTTCAGGTTCTGAAAATTGTTGGCGCTCATCCTTTTCCTTTTTTTTCTTGATTTTTTTTGAAGGGTCAATCTCAACTGATGTCAAACCAAATGAGAAGTATGAATATGCAAAATTTAGCTGCAATGGAGCAAACTCGTAAGCTTGCTCATACACTGTCTCAGGATGGCAATCCGAAATTTCAGGTTGGTGATGATAGTTTCAGTAAGTAAGTTTGTAGTAAACTGTACTATTGGATGCCAAGCTGTTCTGATTTCCTTATTTCCACTGCTGAGAACTTCTGAGGCGATGTTTTGCAATTAAGGATGATGTGCTGAGCTGCTCTCTTGAGATTTATCTGAAAAGCTTGGCAAAATGTGTTTGGTGAATGCAGAATTCAAGATTCCTTCAATTTGTTTCAAAGATGAGCCGCGGTGAACTCATTATGGATGAGAATGAGGTCAAGCCTGGACCAGCCCCAGGGGACTGGGCGACTGAATATGAACAGCAGTATCTGGGGCCGCCAAGTTGGGCTGATCAATTCGCCAATGAGAAAGTATGTTTTTGCTTAGGGTCTACTCGCTACTGATATCACCCTAGTGCAAATTGATTTAGTGTTACTCCTTTCTTGCATAGCTTAGTGCTGTAGTCAATCTCCTTCATTTTCTATTTTAGAAATGAAATGTAGTGGAAAGGCGGAGCGTAGATTTCTCTGTACACTTCTTTCCAGTGAAATGGTTCCTTATTACTTAAGAGAATATGATGTCTCTGACATGGTAGCAAGTACAACCACCATCTTGCATTTAACGTAAGTTTTTATTTCATTTTGGTGCGTGTAGCTTGCACGTGGACCAGAACAGTGGGCTGATGAGTTTGCTTCCGCGAACCGACAGCAAGAATCGGCTGAGGACCAATGGGTTAATGAGTTTTCGAAGTTGAATGTTGATGACTGGGTAGATGAATTTGCTGAAGGGCCCGCGGGTGGGAGTTCGGCTGATGCATGGGCAAATGCTTATGATGAGTAAGTCCATTATTATTTAGTTGATCTATAATAAGTTCTCTTTTTCGTTGTGCTTGAGCGTTCACAAAAATTTAACAATCGAATAATATTATGGTCCCTCTCCAATTCCATCCCTTGATCTTTTTACATCATTTTGGTTTCATGCATCTTGGACTTTTAAGTCCATCTAACCAACGTCTCTGCCTCTTCAGGTTTCTGACGGAAAGAAATGCTGAAAAACAAAATAGTGGTGTCTACGTCTTCTCTGACATGAACCCTTATGTGGGTCACCCTGAACCTATGAAAGAAGGGCAGGAATTGTTCCGCAAAGGACTTCTGAGTGAGGCAGCGCTTGCTCTAGAAGCTGAGGTTATGAAAAATCCTGAGAATGCTGAAGGTTGGAGATTACTTGGGGTCACACACGCAGAGAACGATGACGATCAACAGGTTATTCAGATTATTTTTTGCATGAACCGTTATTTACCCATGGCACATAAATAAAAGAAGAGGTTGCTAAAAATCTGTTAATATTGTGGTTACAGGCAATAGCTGCAATGATGCGGGCACAGGAGGCTGATCCCTCAAATCTAGAGGTGCTTCTTGCGCTTGGTGTGAGCCATACCAACGGTCAGTGCCTGAAATCTAGCTATATTTGTTTGTTTTTGTAACATTTTCTTGTTGCTTACGTTTTTGGAATCAGATTGATGACTAACAAGTTGTACTCTGTAAAATTCAGAGTTGGAGCAAGCAACTGCTTTGAAGTACTTATACGGATGGCTGCGGAATCACCCAAAGTATGGATCAATCGCACCTCCAGAGCTTGCTGATTCCCTATACCATGCTGATGTAAGTGCCATTCCTCTTGTAAATTTTCCGCAGTTGAATCTCATCTCATAGTTGTATTGAAAAAAACACTATTCCTTTTCCATGTATAAACAGATTGCTAGATTATTCACTGAAGCTTCTCAGATGAATCCTGAGGACGCCGATGTGCATATAGTGTTAGGTGTTCTCTTCAATCTGTCTAGAGAATTCGACAGAGCAATAACTTCCTTCCAAACAGCATTACAGTTGAAACCAAACGACTATTCTCTTTGGAATAAGCTTGGTGCAACACAAGCCAACAGTGTTCAGAGTGCTGATGCCATATCTGCTTATCAACAGGTAAACTCTTCGATGCACAGAACTCCAAGCTTCTCCAAATCTCATCGTTTCTCTTACTGTTTAACCGTCGTGTTCTGTCTTTCTACTGGCAGGCTCTGGATTTGAAACCTAATTACGTTCGTGCTTGGGCGAACATGGGGATCAGTTACGCAAATCAGGTTCGTGTTCTTGTTAACTTGTATCAGAAGTAAATGCTTGATGTATGTTTTTGGACTGGAACTAACGTGAGTATGGTATGCTATTGTGTAATATATCTAAATGTAACAGGGGATGTACAAAGAATCAATCCCTTATTATGTTCGTGCCCTTGCGATGAATCCTAAAGCCGATAACGCTTGGCAATACTTGAGACTTTCGTTAAGGTATGTATCAAAAGCTTGTGAACAAGAAAAATCTATCAATGTCGTTTGAAACTGTTCTAAGTTTTGTTAAAACTTTTTGTAGCTGTGCGTCAAGACATGACCTAATCGAAGCTTGTGAGGCAAGGAATCTGGATCTCTTGCAGAAAGAGTTCCCGCTTTGAGTAGAGAAGCTAGACGATTCAGACCTTAAAGTCGGAGTGGTCCTTACCGGTTAAACGATCGATTTCTTTTACGGGAACTTGAAATAATAATAAAAAAATATATTACATTCGTAATGTTGTAGATATACCAATACATGATTTATGTAGAGGTAAATGTATAACACAAGGTACTAATAATAATGCTTCAAAAAGCATATCATTTCCAGTTTTGATGATTAGTCCTGCTGTTTTCTTCTGGTAAACCGGATTTTCTTTAACCGAAACTCGTCTGAGAAATAAAATAAAATAAAATTTGGTACGATGTTGACGTTTAGATGAGAAACAAATGTAAATATCAGCTGTATCAGAATTGCGCTTAATGATTGCTAGTCTTTGTCTTGAAAAGTGAATATGGGTGGACTAGCTAGTTGCATACTATAACGTAATGATTTAATAGGTCCTGGACCTAAACCTAAAAGACCATAGAGGTAGCAATCATCAAAAAGTAGATGAAGGAAGAAGGTAGAGGACCATAAACATAACGAAATAATAGGTTACTTTTTGATATAGAACGTATCCGGAATGGGTTGCGGAATGAGACGCCCATATACACCGTGTCCTCGACGAATTGTCTTGTAGGAAAATGCAGTCTCTTCGACGATATGTCATCGTCTCAAGACCTAAGAAAGCCTTATTAGAAAAATTTATAACCTTTGATTCTCTGAACGGAGAACTGGGAGAAGTGTCCAACATTGAAGCGCCATCGCTTTGTGTATCGTTTTTACCGGATCGCAGAATTGTGTTTAACCAACGTGTCAAAAAAAGTTGTGCGTACGCCACACAATAGGCAATAGATTTTTTTTTAGGTGAGGAAATAGATGTTTTGTCCTTGTTGTTGAATTTGTTGTGTGTGCTCGATCGCTCGAGCTTGTAGACAGGAGTGGTAAGCCACTCCCATGCTTAAAGCGTACCCACGACCACGAGTCACTTGCAATATAAACACCACAATAGGCAATACTTATACCTATTCCATACATCTTGTTCCACAAA
>NW_026617277.1:0-18131 GCF_000801105.2 Raphanus sativus | reverse complement strand
CGACCGACCGTCGGATGGGATGGGGCCCACGGGCCGAGAGAGCGGGCGTGGGTGGCCCATTAGCCGTGGGCGGTCGGGGCGTTACAATCTCATTGTTTATTCTTTTCTCCCTTGTCGAAATATCTCTTGTCTAGCCTTTAAATAGGTGTTGTAACATGTTGAATCAACTAAGGAAATATATTTCCTCTTTACTCTTTGATACTCACTCTCTCTCTCTCACTCTCTCTCGCGAGTTCATCAATCCTCATAACATTCTCTTTAATTCTCACTACTTCTCTTACTAATTCATACAAATCATCATGGTATCAGAGCATCAAAGCTCTTGAAACCTACTTCTTTTACTTCCGCAATTACTCTGATTTTGCTGTTCTTGTTTCAAATTCATATTTCAACTTTCTCTCTCCTGTTCTTGGCGATTTGGAAGCAAGATGGATGAAAACAACAACAACCACAAGCATCTCAACATTCCTGTGACCTTGAAAGGGATTAACTATCTCTTCTGGGCCAGGATGGTGAAGAGAGCCCTTGGAGGCAAAGGACTATGGAAGTATGCCACAACTGAAGCGCCTTCCAAGCCTACTGACCAAGGAGAAAAAGGGAAAGAGAAGGAGGAGAAGGAAGAAGCTGATGAAGATAAATGGGGCCAAGAAGACCTCATGGTGCTCTCAGCTCTCCTTAGCTCCCTTGAACCCTCAATCATGGAGTCTTACTCCTACTGTGAGACCACCAAGCAGCTATGGGACACACTGTACAAGGTGTATGGGAATGTTTCCAACCTGACAAGGGTCTTTGAAGTGAAGAAAGCTCTCAACAGTCTCAACCAAGGAGACATGGAGTTTCAACCCCACTTTGGCAAGTTCAGGTCCCTATGGGCTGAGCTGGAGCTACTGAGACCTCATACCATGGATCCTGACATCCTCCTAGCAAGGCGTGAAGAAGATAAGGTCTTTGGGATGTTGCTCACACTCAACACTTCCTATGGAGCTCTTATCAAACACATCTTGAGGGCAGACAAACTCCCTGATCTGGATGATGTTTGTGCTCAAATCCAGAAGGAAGAAGGTTCAGTGAGCTTATTTGGAAACAAAGGAGACCTGAACATGGCGCATCAAGCTGAAGAGGTGGTAGCTAACAAAGCAACCTACAAGCAAGAGGACAGGAGATCCTTGATCTGTGACCACTGCAAGAAGAAGGGTCATCTTAAAGACAAGTGCTGGATCCTGCACCCTCACCTAAAGCCAAACAAGTTCAAGGAACCAAGGTCACAGTACCAGGATGCAAGAGCTAACTTCTCAGCTGATGGTGTTGAGCCAGCGACTCCAAACCAAGGTGGTGGAAGCGCCATGGCATCTACCTCAGTGTACAACACACCAAGGCCTAACCTGGATGAGCTCCTCAAGAAGTCTGACTTGGATGCCTCATCAAGGCCCTAAAAGAATCTGGTATCTCTAGAACTCTTGGAATTTCTCTCAATGCTTCTCACACTGCTGGTGATGTTTTAAACTTGTTAAAATCGGCTAAACCATTGATAATTGACTCTGGTGCTTCACATCATATGATTAGTGATTTAAGCCTGATTAAAAACATAGTTCCAGCCTTAGGAAATGTGATGATAGCTAATGGTGATAAAATCCCAATCAAAGGGGTTGGCGATCTTAAGCTATTTGATAAAGAATCAAAAGCCTTTTATATGCCAACCTTTGCTTCAAACCTGTTATCTGTTAAGAGAGTCACAAATGATTTAAATTGTCATGTTACTTTCACTCCTAACAGTGTGTATTTTCAGGATATTGATTCAAGTAAGTTGCTTGGAAAAGGTGTCACAAAAGGAGATTTATACTTGCTTGAGGACACAAGACCAGCATCTGATTTATCTGTTGCATTTGTTTCTGTTTCTGATTTCCCTAAAGATGTAATGTGGCATGCTAGATTAGGACATCCTCATTCTCATGCCTTAAACATCCTGTTGCCTAGTGTTAATTTTCAAAATGATTGTGAAGCTTGTATTCTAGGAAAACATTGTAGAAATGTGTTTCCTAAATCCAAGACTATCTATGATAATTGTTTTGACTTGATTCATTCGGATGTGTGGACTGCCCCATGTGCATCTAGAGAACACCATAAGTATTTCGTGACATTCATAGATGAAAAGTCTAAGTACACTTGGATAACTCTGTTGCAATCTAAAGATAGGGTGCTAGAAGCTTTTAAAAACTTTCAAAACTATATCACTAACCATTTCAATGTCAAGATTAAAATTCTTAGATCAGATAATGGTGGTGAATACACTAGCACAGCTTTCAAACAACACTTAGCCGCGCATGGAAATCATACACCAAACTAGCTGTCCCTACACTCCACAACAAAATGGTGTGGCAGAAAGAAAGAATAGGCATCTAATGGAGGTGGCCAGGAGCATTATGTTTCATGCAAATGTCCCTAAAAGGTTTTGGGGAGATGCAGTTGTCACTGCCACTTACCTGATCAACCGCACTCCCACTAGAGTCCTCCTTGATTCCACACCATATGAGGTACTGAACAAAACTAAACCTTCCATAGATCATTTGAGGGTTTTTGGGTGTGTTTGTTTTGTATTTGTACCAGGAGAACTAAGGAACAAGCTAGAGCCTAAGAGCACTAAGGCTATGTTTATTGGCTACTCTACACATCAGAAGGGATACAAGTGTTATGTTCCAGAGACAAGAAGGGTCCTAGTGTCAAAGGATGTTAAGTTTCTGGAATCAAAAGGCTATTATGCTGAGAGGAGTTGGGAAGAGCTTGAGAATCTATCTCAATCTGCCTCGGACAGAGCAAGTAACCTTAGAGTGGTGATGGAGAGGCTTGGCATCAGTTTATCTAGATCACCAGCCCCGGTCAGTGAGGTTCCACACAAGCTACTGAAGAAGCAGCTACAGATGTTGAGATCACTCATCTTGATCCTGAAGGGGGTGATAGTACTGAGCAACAACCAATGCAACCTCAAGAAACCTCAGTATCTCATGATCAAGATGAGATGATAGCACCAACCGGAGTCACTGAAGCTGAAGCAGAACCTGAACAGATACAACCTAGAAGAAGTACAAGGATCAGGAAACCAGCTTCAGATTGGACCAAGACAAGAGTGTACTTCAATGCAGAAGCCGTGGCACACCCCATTAGTGCAGTATGCTCACTAGCTCACTACCCAGCAGAGCATCAAGCCTTCATCACTGAATTGGATCAGGAATGGATTCCAAAGACATATGAGGAAGCAATGCAAGATGAGGAGTGGGGAGCATCAGTTGGAGATGAGATGGGAGCTATGGAAAAGAATGAAACATTCTTTGAAAGTGAGCTTCCCAAAGGGAAGAAAGCAGTGACAAGCCGGCTAATCTTCACAATCAAGTATGGAGCCAATGGAAAGCCAGAGAGGAAGAAGACCAGACTGGTGGCAAGAGGCTACACACAAGTCTATGGTGAAGACTACTTGGATACATTTGCACCAGTAGCAAAATTACATACCATAAGGATCCTTCTATCACTTGCAGTCAACTTAGAGTGGGACTTGTGGCAAATGGATGTGAAGAATGCCTTTCTTCAAGGAGAACTAGAAGATGAAGTGTATATGAGACCTCCTCCTGGCCTTGAAAAGATGGTGAAACCAGGGAATGTGCTTAGGCTAAGGAAGGCCATCTACGGATTGAAACAATCCCCAAGAGCATGGTACCACAAGCTAAGCACAACACTGAATGGAAGAGGCTTTGTGAAGTCTCAAGCAGATCATTCTCTCTTCACACTCACCAGCAAGGAAGGTATCATAGTCATACTGGTATATGTTGATGATATAATCATCACTGGTAGCAACAAGGAAGGTATCATCTCAACTAAATCTTTTCTTAAAACTGCCTTTGATATTAAGGATTTGGGAGAGTTAAAGTACTTCCTTGGGATTGAAATATGCCGATCTAAAGAGGGGCTTTTCTTATCTCAAAGGAAGTACACACTTGACATTTTAAATGAGGCAGGAAACCTTGGAAGTAGGAAAGCTAAAACACCATTAGAAGAAGACTACAAGGTACTGCGAGAGGGGGAGTATGAAGCTACTCCATTTCAAGATGTCAAGAAGTATAGAAGAATGGTTGGGAAGCTCATCTACCTGACAATCACCAGACCAGACCTATGCTTTGCAGTAAACCAAGTAAGCCAACACATGGGAGCTCCTAAGGTGCATCACTGGAACATGGTGGAAAGAATCCTAAGGTATCTAAGGGAAGCACCAGGACAGGGAGTTTGGATGGCATGTAACAAGAGCACTGAGGTTGTTGGTTACTGTGATGCGGATTGGGCTGGAGATAGGGTTGATAGAAGATCAACCACAGGCTACTGTACCTTCATTGGAGGGAACTTGGTTACATGGAAAAGCAAGAAGCAAAAGGTGGTGTCCTGCTCAAGTGCTGAGGCAGAGTATAGATCAATGAGGAGACTTACAAGTGAGCTCATATGGATCAAAGGACTGCTAAAGGATTTGGGTATTGAGATCAACACGCCAATGATCATGCATTGTGACAATCAGGCAGCAATACACATTGCCTCCAACTCAGTCTTCCATGAAAGAACCAAGCATATAGAAGTGGATTGCCACAAGGTGAGACAAGCAGTAGAGCAGCGAGTGATCCTTCCATGTTACACAAGGAGTGAAGATCAACTAGCTGACATCTTCACCAAGGCAGCCAGCAGCAAGGTTTGTGAGTTCATCCATCCAAAGCTTGGACTCATAGACCTCTCATGTCAGTGATCTCTCCTTCATGAAGTGATCTACTCTTTTTCCTTGCAAGGTTTTGTCCCAATGGGTTTTCCTTGCAAGGTTTTAATGAGGGATTGCTTCATGACTTCCAAGCTTGACTTGTTCCTTATGGTCAAGCTTGAGGGGGAGTGTTGACATGAAGAGAATAAAAGATCACACATGTATACACACTATCAAGGAGACTTTGATGAAGAGTACATATCAAGGCTATCACTTGAAGTGCAAGGCAAAGGGAGAGAGGGAGATTTTAAATGAGTGAAGTATTATTTAAATAGACAAGGAAGGCTTTGTATGTCGACATGAGAAGGAAGAGAGAAGCTGAGGAAGGTCACGAGATTGCTAAGGAAGAGAGGAGCTGATCAAGCGCAGGGAACCGTTGTGACCTGTCGCTTTCTGCCCATCTGAACGAGCCTGATCGACCAGACCTCTCTCCTCATTGTTTAATCTTTTACTTGTACTATCTCATTGTTTATTCTTTTCTCCCTTGTCGAAATATCTCTTGTCTAGCCTTTAAATAGGTGTTGTAACATGTTGAATCAACTAAGGGAAATATATTCCTCTTTACTCTTTGATACTCACTCTCTCTCTCTCACTCTCTCTCGCGAGTTCATCAATCCTCATAACATTCTCTTTAATTCTCACTACTTCTCTTACTAATTCATACAAATCATCAGCAAGAAGATATCCCACCTTCTATCCAGATGATTCCAGATTAGCTGTTCGGACATATGCCATTATCTTCATGATTCTTATCAAACCAGGATGAACCACGATCTAAGAAGCTTTATTTGGAACCACTAATCAGTGGAGAATAACCAGGAAGTTGAATAAATCTCATAGGAGTTGTGAGTAAGAAGATATCCCACTTTCTATCCAGATGATTCCAGATTAGCCTGTTCGGACATATGGCAATATCTTCATGATTCTTATCAAACCAGGATGAACCACGATCTAAGAAGCTTTATTTGGAACCACTAATCAGTGGAGAATAACCAGGAAGTTGAATAAATCTCATAGGAGTTGTGAGTAAGAAGATATCCCACTTTCTATCCAGATGATTCCAGATTAGCCTGTTCGGACATATGGCAATATCTTCATGATTCTTATCAAACCAGGATGAACCACGATCTAAGAAGCTTTATTTGGAACCACTAATCAGTGGAGAATAACCAGGAAGTTGAATAAATCTCATAGGAGTTGTGAGTAAGAAGATATCCCACTTTCTATCCAGATGATTCCAGATTAGCCTGTTCGGACATATGGCAATATCTTCATGATTCTTATCAAACCAGGATGAACCACGATCTAAGAAGCTTTATTTGGAACCACTAATCAGTGGAGAATAACCAGGAAGTTGAATAAATCTCATAGGAGTTGTGAGTAAGAAGATATCCCACTTTCTATCCAGATGATTCCAGATTAGCCTGTTCGGACATATGGCAATATCTTCATGATTCTTATCAAACCAGGATGAACCACGATCTAAGAAGCTTTATTTGGAACCACTAATCAGTGGAGAATAACCAGGAAGTTGAATAAATCTCATAGGAGTTGTGAGTAAGAAGATATCCCACTTTCTATCCAGATGATTCCAGATTAGCCTGTTCGGACATATGGCAATATCTTCATGATTCTTATCAAACCAGGATGAACCACGATCTAAGAAGCTTTATTTGGAACCACTAATCAGTGGAGAATAACCAGGAAGTTGAATAAATCTCATAGGAGTTGTGAGTAAGAAGATATCCCACTTTCTATCCAGATGATTCCAGATTAGCCTGTTCGGACATATGGCAATATCTTCATGATTCTTATCAAACCAGGATGAACCACGATCTAAGAAGCTTTATTTGGAACCACTAATCAGTGGAGAATAACCAGGAAGTTGAATAAATCTCATAGGAGTTGTGAGTAAGAAGATATCCCACTTTCTATCCAGATGATTCCAGATTAGCCTGTTCGGACATATGCAATATCTTCATGATTCTTATCAAACCAGGATGAACCACGATCTAAGAAGCTTTATTTGGAACCACTAATCAGTGGAGAATAACCAGGAAGTTGAATAAATCTCATAGGAGTTGTGAGTAAGAAGATATCCCACTTTCTATCCAGATGATTCCAGATTAGCCTGTTCGGACATATGGCAATATCTTCATGATTCTTATCAAACCAGGATGAACCACGATCTAAGAAGCTTTATTTGGAACCACTAATCAGTGGAGAATAACCAGGAAGTTGAATAAATCTCATAGGAGTTGTGAGTAAGAAGATATCCCACTTTCTATCCAGATGATTCCAGATTAGCCTGTTCGGACATATGGCAATATCTTCATGATTCTTATCAAACCAGGATGAACCACGATCTAAGAAGCTTTATTTGGAACCACTAATCAGTGGAGAATAACCAGGAAGTTGAATAAATCTCATAGGAGTTGTGAGTAAGAAGATATCCCACTTTCTATCCAGATGATTCCAGATTAGCCTGTTCGGACATATGGCAATATCTTCATGATTCTTATCAAACCAGGATGAACCACGATCTAAGAAGCTTTATTTGGAACCACTAATCAGTGGAGAATAACCAGGAAGTTGAATAAATCTCATAGGAGTTGTGAGTAAGAAGATATCCCACTTTCTATCCAGATGATTCCAGATTAGCCTGTTCGGACATATGGCAATATCTTCATGATTCTTATCAAACCAGGATGAACCACGATCTAAGAAGCTTTATTTGGAACCACTAATCAGTGGAGAATAACCAGGAAGTTGAATAAATCTCATAAGTGTTGTGAGTAAGAAGATATCCCACTTTCTATCCAGATGATTCCAGATTAGCCTGTTCGGACATATGCCATTATCTTCATGATTCTTATCAAACCAGGATGAACCACGATCTAAGAAGCTTTATTTGGAACCACTAATCAGTGGAGAATAACCAGGAAGTTGAATAAATCTCATAGGAGTTGTGAGTAAGAAGATATCCCACTTTCTATCCAGATGATTCCAGATTAGCCTGTTCGGACATATGGCAATATCTTCATGATTCTTATCAAACCAGGATGAACCACGATCTAAGAAGCTTTATTTGGAACCACTAATCAGTGGAGAATAACCAGGAAGTTGAATAAATCTCATAGGAGTTGTGAGTAAGAAGATATCCCACTTTCTATCCAGATGATTCCAGATTAGCCTGTTCGGACATATGGCATATCTTCATGATTCTTATCAAACCAGGATGAACCACGATCTAAGAAGCTTTATTTGGAACCACTAATCAGTGGAGAATAACCAGGAAGTTGAATAAATCTCATAGGAGTTGTGAGTAAGAAGATATCCCACTTTCTATCCAGATGATTCCAGATTAGCCTGTTCGGACATATGGCAATATCTTCATGATTCTTATCAAACCAGGATGAACCACGATCTAAGAAGCTTTATTTGGAACCACTAATCAGTGGAGAATAACCAGGAAGTTGAATAAATCTCATAGGAGTTGTGAGTAAGAAGATATCCCACTTTCTATCCAGATGATTCCAGATTAGCCTGTTCGGACATATGCCATATCTTCATGATTCTTATCAAACCAGGATGAACCACGATCTAAGAAGCTTTATTTGGAACCACTAATCAGTGGAGAATAACCAGGAAGTTGAATAAATCTCATAGGAGTTGTGAGTAAGAAGATATCCCACTTTCTATCCAGATGATTCCAGATTAGCCTGTTCGGACATATGGCAATATCTTCATGATTCTTATCAAACCAGGATGAACCACGATCTAAGAAGCTTTATTTGGAACCACTAATCAGTGGAGAATAACCAGGAAGTTGAATAAATCTCATAGGAGTTGTGAGTAAGAAGATATCCCACTTTCTATCCAGATGATTCCAGATTAGCCTGTTCGGACATATGCCAATATCTTCATGATTCTTATCAAACCAGGATGAACCACGATCTAAGAAGCTTTATTTGGAACCACTAATCAGTGGAGAATAACCAGGAAGTTGAATAAATCTCATAGGAGTTGTGAGTAAGAAGATATCCCACTTTCTATCCAGATGATTCCAGATTAGCCTGTTCGGACATATGGCAATATCTTCATGATTCTTATCAAACCAGGATGAACCACGATCTAAGAAGCTTTATTTGGAACCACTAATCAGTGGAGAATAACCAGGAAGTTGAATAAATCTCATAGGAGTTGTGAGTAAGAAGATATCCCACTTTCTATCCAGATGATTCCAGATTAGCCTGTTCGGACATATGGCAATATCTTCATGATTCTTATCAAACCAGGATGAACCACGATCTAAGAAGCTTTATTTGGAACCACTAATCAGTGGAGAATAACCAGGAAGTTGAATAAATCTCATAGGAGTTGTGAGTAAGAAGATATCCCACTTTCTATCCAGATGATTCCAGATTAGCCTGTTCGGACATATGGCAATATCTTCATGATTCTTATCAAACCAGGATGAACCACGATCTAAGAAGCTTTATTTGGAACCACTAATCAGTGGAGAATAACCAGGAAGTTGAATAAATCTCATAGGAGTTGTGAGTAAGAAGATATCCCACTTTCTATCCAGATGATTCCAGATTAGCCTGTTCGGACATATGGCAATATCTTCATGATTCTTATCAAACCAGGATGAACCACGATCTAAGAAGCTTTATTTGGAACCACTAATCAGTGGAGAATAACCAGGAAGTTGAATAAATCTCATAGGAGTTGTGAGTAAGAAGATATCCCACTTTCTATCCAGATGATTCCAGATTAGCCTGTTCGGACATATGGCAATATCTTCATGATTCTTATCAAACCAGGATGAACCACGATCTAAGAAGCTTTATTTGGAACCACTAATCAGTGGAGAATAACCAGGAAGTTGAATAAATCTCATAGGAGTTGTGAGTAAGAAGATATCCCACTTTCTATCCAGATGATTCCAGATTAGCCTGTTCGGACATATGCCAATATCTTCATGATTCTTATCAAACCAGGATGAACCACGATCTAAGAAGCTTTATTTGGAACCACTAATCAGTGGAGAATAACCAGGAAGTTGAATAAATCTCATAGGAGTTGTGAGTAAGAAGATATCCCACTTTCTATCCAGATGATTCCAGATTAGCCTGTTCGGACATATGGCAATATCTTCATGATTCTTATCAAACCAGGATGAACCACGATCTAAGAAGCTTTATTTGGAACCACTAATCAGTGGAGAATAACCAGGAAGTTGAATAAATCTCATAGGAGTTGTGAGTAAGAAGATATCCCACTTTCTATCCAGATGATTCCAGATTAGCCTGTTCGGACATATGGCAATATCTTCATGATTCTTATCAAACCAGGATGAACCACGATCTAAGAAGCTTTATTTGGAACCACTAATCAGTGGAGAATAACCAGGAAGTTGAATAAATCTCATAGGAGTTGTGAGTAAGAAGATATCCCACTTTCTATCCAGATGATTCCAGATTAGCCTGTTCGGACATATGGCAATATCTTCATGATTCTTATCAAACCAGGATGAACCACGATCTAAGAAGCTTTATTTGGAACCACTAATCAGTGGAGAATAACCAGGAAGTTGAATAAATCTCATAAGAGTTGTGAGTAAGAAGATATCCCACTTTCTATCCAGATGATTCCAGATTAGCCTGTTCGGACATATGCCATTATCTTCATGATTCTTATCAAACCAGGATGAACCACGATCTAAGAAGCTTTATTTGGAACCACTAATCAGTGGAGAATAACCAGGAAGTTGAATAAATCTCATAGGAGTTGTGAGTAAGAAGATATCCCACTTTCTATCCAGATGATTCCAGATTAGCCTGTTCGGACATATGGCAATATCTTCATGATTCTTATCAAACCAGGATGAACCACGATCTAAGAAGCTTTATTTGGAACCACTAATCAGTGGAGAATAACCAGGAAGTTGAATAAATCTCATAGGAGTTGTGAGTAAGAAGATATCCCACTTTCTATCCAGATGATTCCAGATTAGCCTGTTCGGACATATGGCAATATCTTCATGATTCTTATCAAACCAGGATGAACCACGATCTAAGAAGCTTTATTTGGAACCACTAATCAGTGGAGAATAACCAGGAAGTTGAATAAATCTCATAGGAGTTGTGAGTAAGAAGATATCCCACTTTCTATCCAGATGATTCCAGATTAGCCTGTTCGGACATATGGCAATATCTTCATGATTCTTATCAAACCAGGATGAACCACGATCTAAGAAGCTTTATTTGGAACCACTAATCAGTGGAGAATAACCAGGAAGTTGAATAAATCTCATAGGAGTTGTGAGTAAGAAGATATCCCACTTTCTATCCAGATGATTCCAGATTAGCCTGTTCGGACATATGCCATTATCTTCATGATTCTTATCAAACCAGGATGAACCACGATCTAAGAAGCTTTATTTGGAACCACTAATCAGTGGAGAATAACCAGGAAGTTGAATAAATCTCATAGGAGTTGTGAGTAAGAAGATATCCCACTTTCTATCCAGATGATTCCAGATTAGCCTGTTCGGACATATGGCAATATCTTCATGATTCTTATCAAACCAGGATGAACCACGATCTAAGAAGCTTTATTTGGAACCACTAATCAGTGGAGAATAACCAGGAAGTTGAATAAATCTCATAGGAGTTGTGAGTAAGAAGATATCCCACTTTCTATCCAGATGATTCCAGATTAGCCTGTTCGGACATATGCCAATATCTTCATGATTCTTATCAAACCAGGATGAACCACGATCTAAGAAGCTTTATTTGGAACCACTAATCAGTGGAGAATAACCAGGAAGTTGAATAAATCTCATAGGAGTTGTGAGTAAGAAGATATCCCACTTTCTATCCAGATGATTCCAGATTAGCCTGTTCGGACATATGGCAATATCTTCATGATTCTTATCAAACCAGGATGAACCACGATCTAAGAAGCTTTATTTGGAACCACTAATCAGTGGAGAATAACCAGGAAGTTGAATAAATCTCATAGGAGTTGTGAGTAAGAAGATATCCCACTTTCTATCCAGATGATTCCAGATTAGCCTGTTCGGACATATGGCAATATCTTCATGATTCTTATCAAACCAGGATGAACCACGATCTAAGAAGCTTTATTTGGAACCACTAATCAGTGGAGAATAACCAGGAAGTTGAATAAATCTCATAGGAGTTGTGAGTAAGAAGATATCCCACTTTCTATCCAGATGATTCCAGATTAGCCTGTTCGGACATATGCAATATCTTCATGATTCTTATCAAACCAGGATGAACCACGATCTAAGAAGCTTTATTTGGAACCACTAATCAGTGGAGAATAACCAGGAAGTTGAATAAATCTCATAGGAGTTGTGAGTAAGAAGATATCCCACTTTCTATCCAGATGATTCCAGATTAGCCTGTTCGGACATATGGCAATATCTTCATGATTCTTATCAAACCAGGATGAACCACGATCTAAGAAGCTTTATTTGGAACCACTAATCAGTGGAGAATAACCAGGAAGTTGAATAAATCTCATAGGAGTTGTGAGTAAGAAGATATCCCACTTTCTATCCAGATGATTCCAGATTAGCCTGTTCGGACATATGGCAATATCTTCATGATTCTTATCAAACCAGGATGAACCACGATCTAAGAAGCTTTATTTGGAACCACTAATCAGTGGAGAATAACCAGGAAGTTGAATAAATCTCATAGGAGTTGTGAGTAAGAAGATATCCCACTTTCTATCCAGATGATTCCAGATTAGCCTGTTCGGACATATGGCAATATCTTCATGATTCTTATCAAACCAGGATGAACCACGATCTAAGAAGCTTTATTTGGAACCACTAATCAGTGGAGAATAACCAGGAAGTTGAATAAATCTCATAGGAGTTGTGAGTAAGAAGATATCCCACTTTCTATCCAGATGATTCCAGATTAGCCTGTTCGGACATATGGCAATATCTTCATGATTCTTATCAAACCAGGATGAACCACGATCTAAGAAGCTTTATTTGGAACCACTAATCAGTGGAGAATAACCAGGAAGTTGAATAAATCTCATAGGAGTTGTGAGTAAGAAGATATCCCACTTTCTATCCAGATGATTCCAGATTAGCCTGTTCGGACATATGCCAATATCTTCATGATTCTTATCAAACCAGGATGAACCACGATCTAAGAAGCTTTATTTGGAACCACTAATCAGTGGAGAATAACCAGGAAGTTGAATAAATCTCATAGGAGTTGTGAGTAAGAAGATATCCCACTTTCTATCCAGATGATTCCAGATTAGCCTGTTCGGACATATGGCAATATCTTCATGATTCTTATCAAACCAGGATGAACCACGATCTAAGAAGCTTTATTTGGAACCACTAATCAGTGGAGAATAACCAGGAAGTTGAATAAATCTCATAGGAGTTGTGAGTAAGAAGATATCCCACTTTCTATCCAGATGATTCCAGATTAGCCTGTTCGGACATATGCCAATATCTTCATGATTCTTATCAAACCAGGATGAACCACGATCTAAGAAGCTTTATTTGGAACCACTAATCAGTGGAGAATAACCAGGAAGTTGAATAAATCTCATAGGAGTTGTGAGTAAGAAGATATCCCACTTTCTATCCAGATGATTCCAGATTAGCCTGTTCGGACATATGGCAATATCTTCATGATTCTTATCAAACCAGGATGAACCACGATCTAAGAAGCTTTATTTGGAACCACTAATCAGTGGAGAATAACCAGGAAGTTGAATAAATCTCATAGGAGTTGTGAGTAAGAAGATATCCCACTTTCTATCCAGATGATTCCAGATTAGCCTGTTCGGACATATGCAATATCTTCATGATTCTTATCAAACCAGGATGAACCACGATCTAAGAAGCTTTATTTGGAACCACTAATCAGTGGAGAATAACCAGGAAGTTGAATAAATCTCATAGGAGTTGTGAGTAAGAAGATATCCCACTTTCTATCCAGATGATTCCAGATTAGCCTGTTCGGACATATGGCAATATCTTCATGATTCTTATCAAACCAGGATGAACCACGATCTAAGAAGCTTTATTTGGAACCACTAATCAGTGGAGAATAACCAGGAAGTTGAATAAATCTCATAAGAGTTGTGAGTAAGAAGATATCCCACTTTCTATCCAGATGATTCCAGATTAGCCTGTTCGGACATATGCCATTATCTTCATGATTCTTATCAAACCAGGATGAACCACGATCTAAGAAGCTTTATTTGGAACCACTAATCAGTGGAGAATAACCAGGAAGTTGAATAAATCTCATAGGAGTTGTGAGTAAGAAGATATCCCACTTTCTATCCAGATGATTCCAGATTAGCCTGTTCGGACATATGGCAATATCTTCATGATTCTTATCAAACCAGGATGAACCACGATCTAAGAAGCTTTATTTGGAACCACTAATCAGTGGAGAATAACCAGGAAGTTGAATAAATCTCATAGGAGTTGTGAGTAAGAAGATATCCCACTTTCTATCCAGATGATTCCAGATTAGCCTGTTCGGACATATGGCAATATCTTCATGATTCTTATCAAACCAGGATGAACCACGATCTAAGAAGCTTTATTTGGAACCACTAATCAGTGGAGAATAACCAGGAAGTTGAATAAATCTCATAAGAGTTGTGAGTAAGAAGATATCCCACTTTCTATCCAGATGATTCCAGATTAGCCTGTTCGGACATATGGCATTATCTTCATGATTCTTATCAAACCAGGATGAACCACGATCTAAGAAGCTTTATTTGGAACCACTAATCAGTGGAGAATAACCAGGAAGTTGAATAAATCTCATAGGAGTTGTGAGTAAGAAGATATCCCACTTTCTATCCAGATGATTCCAGATTAGCCTGTTCGGACATATGGCAATATCTTCATGATTCTTATCAAACCAGGATGAAACTGTAAGACCCAAACCTGGATCCCATGATCCAACCAGTCCGCAGCCTTACCTATTAATTCTAAGTGTAATTCAGCCGGTTATGGTCCAGTCTTTACTTAGTCATTTTTCAATCATTTGAGGTTCATGCAATAATTAAAAACAATGCGGAAGCTTAAGGCAAACATCATATTATATATATGTCAAATGTGATCCATAACAAGTATTCAAATCATCAGTTGCACAATAGGCTATGAATAAATCCAAATGTATACAAATGAACTACATCACACATCCCACACGGCCAAGGTCTTCATGGCTCCTTAGCCTTACCACGATCCCTGTCAGGACCTGAAATCAAAACCCACAACACATATGCATAAGAATCCTGACCGATATCCTAGCAATATACAACCTAAGCATGGTTTGGACACTTAGTCCATTTCTGGCCGATTTGTGACCCATTGATTTACTCAACCAAAACCAATTAAAACACATGATAAATCATGATAATCATGATTAAGAGAATGGTCCAAGCGGATTTCCCAGAACCGGCCTTGATCATATTGATCTTGGCCATGAACAACCTAACCGGCCTCATGGTACCATCTCGAAATCAATCATATAAAATTATTCTATCACTTTGATAATTCATTATAAATCCCCACTAAGAGATATCAAACGCCAAATCCCAATAACTCCCACTGGAAGCATGAGATCAGACCATACATGCCCAACCAAGGCCATGGAGAGATACTCTGATCTAGCCAAGCCTTGGTGGCGTGTTCATGAGTTTAGACCCATAAATAACTTCAGAAATATGATGGGAAGAGATATATTGACAGAGAAAGAACAATAGATGCAACCATCCACTCATGGATCAAACGGCCAAATCACCCGATGGATGATTCATGGCGGTTTGTACTTGGTTTGCATCCAGTACCTTAGGTGTGTGTTCGGAAGCCCCCACCACTCTTCTCTGCAGCCTTCTCCTTTCCTCTGGTTTTCCATTCCCATCAAGTCCTCACTTGCCCACGGCTTAGAAAACCCACCGGAATCCCTTGCCTTCCCACGGACTGCCTTTGCGGTCACACTTCTCTTTTCTCTCTTTGATTCTGTAGAATTGGCAGAGTTTCCCCTCCTGTTTCTGATGATTTATGTCGACAGAGGAGAGGGTTATTTATAGGGAAGAGGCTTGGCAACCGTCCGGGCGATGTGATTGGTCATTTGGCCAACGGACACCTTTTCGCCCAAAAAACCGCCAAAACCGCTTGCAAACCGTCCTTTCTTCCTTTGGGCTAATCGATCTTCAAGCCCAAATGTTTGCCACAAGCTCAGCTCCCTTGCCCAAGCAACCTAGACCCAACGGACACCCATGACCAGCATCCGGACCATGACCATCACTCATGGTCCGCAATACCGGTCAAGACTCCATCACTCCGTCCAGCTGAGTTCAGCTGGAGTACTAGTTGCCTGAGCTGAGTGAGCTACTCCTCCAGCTCCTGTGAGCTGCCCAAGACTGTTGTGAGCTCCTACCAGCTCCACCTAGCGGTTTGAGCTACTTCCGACCATGTCTAGCTTCCGGTTCACTCATCCAGCTATCTTTTCTTCTTATTCTGGTCAATGTCTCAGCTTCCTGATGCACTTAACCCTTAGTTTAGACCATGATACGCTTGCCTTTAGGTTTTTTATCAACCTGGCCAGCCCATCTCCCCGCACCATGGCCTGTTCGGATGCCTTAGTTAGAACTAGACATGACAAGTCTCCCCCACTTGGAAGGAACTCGTCCCCGAGTTCATGCTGGATGATTTCCAACCACATACTGACTATACCACTCAGGATACTCAGCTTTCATTCTTGCTTCTGTTTCGTTTCCCAAGTGATAATGTCCTTACCATTGAATCCCATACAATCTTTAGCATAGGAAACTGTCTTCTTTCTCATTGCCTTTTCCATCCGATCAATGATTCGAACCGGCCTTGTTTCTAAGGTGAGGTTCTTACCAAGATCTTTTGGAATTTCTGGCAAAACAATGTCTTGATCCGTCAGGCACTTCCTTAGTTGAGACACATGAAATACATTTATGGTAAAGCATCCATTTCAGATGGCAAATCCAGTTTGTAAGCCACTGCCCCAACTCTTTCAAGTTATCCTGAAGGGACCTAAAAACCTTGGGTCTAGTTTCCTTCTTCCAGAAAACTCTTGCCCTACCTTTGAAGGTAATCATCTTGAGGTTAGATTAGATCACCAACCTCAAACTCAAGATGTTTCCTTCTCTTGTCAGGCATAGGCTCTTTTGGCGGTCTTGAGCTTCCTTCATCTTCTCCTTGACTAGTTTGATCTTTCCTGTTGGTTTCCTCCACAATCTCAGGACCTATTATGCTGCGCTCCCCCACTTGGGTCCAGCATAAAGGTGTCCTGCAAGAGCCGCCCATTTACAATGCTTCATAAGGAGACATACCTATGCTGGTGTGAAAGCTTGTTGTATGCAAACTCCACCAGTGGTAAATGTTTCTCCCATGAGTCACCCCAATCTAGAACACATGCCCTTAGCATATCTTCCAATGTCTGGATGGTCCTTTCTGACTGACCATCCGTTTGGGGATGATAGGATGTGCTCATGTTCACTCTTGTTCCTAGAGCCTTTTGAAAAGGCCCTCCAGAAGTAAGAAGTGAATCTAGGGTCTCTGTCTGAGACTATACTGGCCGGCACTCCATGCAGCTTCACAATTTGATCCATATAGATTTTCACAATCTCATCCACTCCATCACCTTTCTTTATGGGCAAGAAGTGTGCAGATTTGGTCAGGCGATCAACAAATCACCCATACGGCATCCTTCTTGTTTCCTGGTTGTGGGAAAACCCAGTCACAAAGTCCATTGTGATGTGATCCCACTTCCACTCTGGTATGGAAGGTTTTGTAGTAAAACCACTTGGAACCTGATGTTCAGCCTTGACCAATTGACAAGTAGGACCACTTGGCCACCACTCAGCAATGTCAGCCTTCATCCTGATCCAATGGTAATACCTTTGATGTCTTTGTACATTCTTATTAGGCCCGGGTGCACTGAGAACTTAGACTTATGAGCCTGACTCATAATCTCTCTTTTAGTCCCCGTCACCAGGAACACTAACCCGCCCATGTACCAAAATTGGTACCATTACTTGTGACTTGATACTCAGTCTTTGGCATTCTTTTGCAACCTTTTGCAAATTCTCATCCAAGCCTTGTGCTTGTTGAATTCTGGTAAGTAGATCAGCCTGGTTCACAGCTTCTAAACCCAAAGGCTCATCCTCACTTGCCATTGGTGTCTAGATGTAGTGACCGGGACCATCCCTTCCAGGATCTCTGCTTCTTTCTCAGCTGATACCTCAGCCCTACGCCTGCTTAAAGCATCTGCCA
>NW_026617276.1:0-18156 GCF_000801105.2 Raphanus sativus | reverse complement strand
ATTTAACATTTGTTAATTTGAAAGAGTTTGTGTATTTTGAAAATATTTTTCATTTAAATTCTACCTGAAACGTTTGGTTTAAACCTGTTAATCCGGCTATCCGATAATTCGATTTAGGTTTATAAAAAAATATCTATATTTTAAAAAAATTACTAAAACCCGAGACTAATTGATTGAAACGATGGATTACCGAAATGTAATCTAATTTTATTTAAATTTTTATAGTTTTATAATTTTCACTTTTTAATCCAAATTTTAAAAATTCATTTTTTTTTTGCAATTTATGAAATTATTAATTTTTACAAAATTTTGATACAAAAAGTGGAAGATATAAAAAAATTAAAAACTATAAATATGTCCTAATCATATTAGTCATTTTTGTATATCTTAATTAATTTATTAGAATTGTTTTTGTAATTTATCTTGTTAATAATTTGGGTTATGTTGTAATACGGTTTAAATTTTTTGTTAATAATTAGTGTTAAGCATTTTTCTTTAAACAACATATATTTTGAACATTTTTCATAGTTACTTTTGTTATTATATTTATTGTACAATTTATAAGGTATATATATATATTATGTAATGGCAATTATTAAATTATTATGTTACTTAAATAAATGATATAACCATTATTTAGGAAATATAAATTAAAAAATCTGTTAATTTAATTGATTAATTATTGATTGAAAGGATTTTCTAGTATTTAAACCTGTAAAAATCAATTCTAATTACTTTTGTTGTTTTATAAATTATTTTGATTTTTAATTATTTAATTTATCTAAATAATTTGAAAGAAAATTGTTTGAAATCATAAAAAAGATAGAATATGATTTTATATTTGTTTGGACATAATATTAATAGTAATGTTGTTTGGAAACTTGGATAGTAGTATAAAGAAAGAAGTGTAGTGTTTGCAAACAAAGATAGTAGTATAAAAAAAGAACTGTAATGTTTGGAAACATGAATATTAATATAAAAAAGAAACATTAGTTATTTAATGTATGTTTAACTATAAAATAAAAAATTGTATTTAATTTAAAACTTGCAGAATAAAGGTTAAGTTCAACACAATGTTTTGTAAATATTTGATTTACTTTTGAATTCGAAAATGTATGCAAAAGAAAACTTCTCAAGAAGTCTTCTCGGATAAAAAGGTTAGTTTTCTAATTGGCCAAAATTTGTTAGAAATTTGGTTTTTTATAAAAAACTTCTTGGGAATTTTTTTCTGGGAAGACTTCTAAGAATTTACCTGGGATACTTTTGTAATTGACTATATTTGAATTTTCCAGAGAAGATTTCTCCCGTAATCAAATGTTTGACTAAAATTCGGAATAAAATTTGAGAATATTTCTAAAGAAGTTTTCTTCCAGATGATTTCTCAAGAAGTCTTCTCGTTAATATTAAATGTTTTACTATTATTTTCAATTGCAAAAGCAACTCACACAATTTTCTTGGAACAATGAGAAGACTTCGGGAATACTTTCAAAAGACTTCTGTATAAGTATTTCCCGAGAAGACATCCCAAGAATCCTTCTATAAAAAGTTAAATTTTTGATAAACTCTGGTCAATTGCAAAACTAACATATTTATCTGAGAAAACTTTTCGAAAAGTCTTCTTTGGAATTTTCAGTTTTTCTTTTATTAACAAGGAAAGTTAGAAGATTTCTAGAGAAGTCTTTTTGATGGAAAATGCATCTAGCAGAGTCTTTTGGAAGTTTTCCTGAAATCTTCTAAAAGACTTCTTGAAGTCTTCTGAAAATCTTCACACAAATCTGAAAAAAAAAAACGATTTCATATTTTGAACATGTGAGATGTTTGCTTAGCTTTTCTAAGCACCCCGAACTTCACTATAAAAGGTATCAACTCGTTAATGATCAAGAATCACGAGCTTCAATGTGTCTATGAACCTTACAAAGTTTGGAATCAAAATCTTGTTTTTTTTTGATGAATTTAAAGAGAATGTGAAAGAGACGTGATTTGTGTGCATAAGTATTGAGATGTGAAGAGTAAAAATCGAAAATTGGGTGCAATAAGAGTTTCAAATTGGTTGTTTATGGTGGTTGGTGTATTGATGAGAATGATAATATTGTAAATACTTGGTGAAGATGATAATGTAAAATATTCATTTTCAAAAAAAAAAAGTAATGGCATTTTCGTAAATGACTCTAACTTCTAAAGTGAAGAGAGAAAAAAGTTTTTAAAAAGATTGATTATTTTTGTGCTTGACTTGAAATTTTAGGTCATATTTGAAAGAAGCTTTTTATTAATAAGTGTATAAAACCCAAAATAACTATATTTATTAAATTCTTATTGTACCTTATAATAATTTTGTCAAGTTTGGTACTAAGCTATAATATTTTTAAGCCATGAAATAAAAAAATATAGGTACTTGGAAACTATTTTCACGTTTTGAGATGTATGATTTTCACTATGCTATGATAATATTTTCGGGTTTTAAAAACGTAGATTAAAATTTATTTTTTTAAAAAAATTGGTTCGGATTTAAATATGTTACTGATTGGTTCGGATCTATAATTTAAAATAAATAAAATATTTGTAACTTTCGGATATAGATTAAGATATCTAGAACCTAAAAGGAAATCCAAACTACCCAAATTGGACCCAAGATCCAAAATACATAAAACTCAAAATAATACCTGAAATTTTAGCAAACTAAGCTAACCAAAAATAAACCTGAAACCTAAAAGTACTCCAAATTTTTATTTAATACCAGAACTATATATATAAGAATCTAAAACTTTACCTAAAAATCCAAAACTATGACCGTGAACTCAAACCCAAAACATAAAATGTATCTATAATATCAAAAATATAATGAAATACCTATATACTTAATACATATAAGAAATTAAGAATTTTTTGGATATTCCATCGGTTTCAGATAAGATCTGAACACAAAACGAGATGCGCATGTGAAAAAATAAATACTTTAGTCTAGATCTGAACCGAACCTGTATTTTAGATCGATTTTGTTTGAGTTTTCTAAAAACGTCTCCAATGTAAAATTTTATTTTTTCTTCAAAAATGGAATAAAATAGAAAATTGAATAAAATTGTTTCAACCTAATTCTATATATTACTCCATACAAAATAATATATTATTTTATTTATGTAATAAATTATTTTATTTATGTAGTAAACTCTATTGTGAAGTGAGATATGAGGTTGGTTGAAACATTTTTTATTTCATATTTCATTTCACTATATTTTAGAGAAAAACTAGGGTCGGCCCGCCCTACGGGCGGGATATACTCTACTTGTGATATAAATTATTATTTTTGTATGATTTTGTAGTTTGTGTTTTAGATTTGAATTTGAATTTGCAAAAAGTGTGTATGATACACTACAAAAAAATCATAATATATTACATAAATAGTATCAGGAAAACAAATAATAGTAATTCGAGACACTTAGTAATTAAGGATACAAAATATTTGTTTTGTGGGTTTGAAGATTTGGTTAATTTATCGGTATATAAATTAATATGTTGAAAGATATTTTATCATACATGATTGTTGGGGGTGAGATACTATGGTGGCTAAGTTATGATGGTCTTTGAGTTTGACAATTGTGTTTTACAATTTTACATTCCCATTTTTGTTTTATATCTATTATCCGTCATCATTAGAATTATGTTGATTTTTGAAATATTATATGTCAGTTGTGTGAATTAAGTTTATCATTGTTGAGTTTTCGAAAAGAAAGAAATTTTGAAATCTACGATTATTGACTTTAAGTTCCACCTGAAGAGTAAATTTAGGTATAAATTAATATGTTGAAAAATATTTTATTATACATGATTGGTGGGGGTGAGATACTATGGTGGCTAAGATATAGTCTTTGAGTTTGACAATTGTGTTTTACAATGTTACATTCCCATTTTTGTTTTATATCTATTATCCGTCATCATTAGATTTATGTTGATATTTGAAATATTATATGTCAATTGTAAGAATTAAGTTTTATCGTTGTTGAGTTTTCAAAAAGAAAGAAAAATTTAAAATCTACGATTATTGACTTTAAGTTCCACCTAAAGACTAAATTCATGTATAGTATTTTTGCTAAATTGATTGGTTATATTTTTAAAAAGTTCTAATTACTATTTCTTTAAGTAAAACTTGAATTCTCTTGCTTAAAGTATGGACACACATTGTTTAGTTTGTTTGTAATAGTTACATTTGACATTGATTTTCGTAATTGTTGTGGTAACATGTAATCGTGGTTTTTATATTTTCATATCTTTTATGTTAAATAGTGACCTCTTAAATCTAACCCAATAAACATGTTGTAAAGTTATTTTTTTTATTCGTTTTTATGTATAACAAACACCAAAAATCAAGCTTTCAAATATGGATTCTGATCCTTACCTAGAAAATATAGGTAGTGAATGATATGACTTATTTGATTCCTGGACGGATAACTAATGGTGAAGTGTGAGATAAGGCTGGTGAACATGACTTCCTGCTAGAACTTTGAGGTTGTGAGCTTTATAAGTTCTCTTCTTACAATCTTGCATGATGGACTTTTGGGGATTGAAGACAAAAACGTGACTTTACGTATCCTCTTGTATGGACAAAAAGTAATCCAAACAAAATTCAGAATATATAAGGAACCACGGCTGGATTAGTTACAAAACATGGTCTGCATGATTGAAAAACCTGCTTTGAGACTAAGCTCATGAGCTCACTTTCGGATAAGTTGCTTCCAGATGTTCTGACGATTTATGCCATTGGATATTGCCCAGCTTTATTGTCAGGGATACTACAAAAACAATAATAGAAAAGTAAGAGCTACATCCCCAAGCTCATGAGCTCACTTTCGATAAGTCCTCACGGCATTACTGATGCATCAGCAATCTCTGGATGAGCTAGCAACACTGCTTCTAGTTCACCTGGAGCAACCTAACCAAATTTATAAGTTTTAAAACATTAAGAAGACCACACAAAAGTTCATTATGTATATTTTGTTTGTACCTGATAAGCATTGCATTAGATTAGCTCCTTTAATCTATCAACAATAAAGACAAAACGTTCACTGTCAGTGTAACACAAAACTCCAGTCTTCAGCCATCCTTTTGAATCAATAGTAAAAGCAGTAGCTTCCTCGTTCTTGGAATAACCTTTAAAAGCAACTCAACACAGTTTCATACCAGCACCAAACGCAAAAGAAACACTTTTTCAAGAAGAAGCATACACCTTTATCACGGTAGGACTCTGGAACCAGAGTTCGCCAGTTCAATCAACCCCCAAGTCACGACCCGTATCCGGATCCACAATCTTAGCCTCCAAAGACAATTTAAAACTGGATTCAAAACCATATCACAAAGAGGAAATAAATAATATCAAAATCATAATTCTAAACATGAATCTAAACACGGGAGATGTGTTCAAATATATGATGAACATGAATTTTAAAAACGGAATCACCTTAGATTCCAGAAGAAGCATATTTACTCCAATGAGGTCGCCACCACGTTTAATATTTCTGACGTTTGAGTTGGTTTAAGGTTGAACCCGAAAAAAAAACGGCAAAACCTTGGAGAAAAGCTGGCACCATCGTCTAACTCACCATTGACATACCAGCAGAAGCTTTATTATTAACTTAGTCCACAAAGACCGTCAAATATAGATACAGCAACATAATAATAATTAAAATTCAGATAAAAATCCACTAAAATTCGTCAATTTATCTTTATTAAATAAAGATTTATAAAAAAAAAAGATTACCCAGAAGGAAGATTATCAACATAGCTGATGAGCATTTAATCTTGCTTCCACCTTCAGAAGCGACGCCCGCGTGCATCTCAACAGTCATTGCGTCAGCCACTTGTCTCAGATTCCCACCTCCCGCAATCCTCCTCCATCACCCTCAGGATCTCTATCACACGCTCCCATTTCCCCCGAGCTTTCCATCTGCCGCCTCACTATATACACCGCCGCCGCGCAAACCGCCGCTGCGCAGACAACCGTCGCACCAACAGCCACTTTACCCATCTCTTCGATCTCAAAACGTATCGAGATGGATAGATGATCTCGAGAGCAAGCCATTTCTCAGTAAATAAGTAGATTGATTTGTTCAATAGAGTGATAGGATGATTAAGAGTGTAGGGATGCTAACCTTTTTATAGTCAAACCACCACCGCCTTCGAAGAGAAAAGATGGCATTGAAGATAGATCGTGTACGATGGATTGATGAAGGAATTAATAGGAATGAATCGGTAACCGACGGATTTCTAGATCTGTATGAAGAAGAACGAACGAAGATCAGGAAGGAAACGCATCTGTTTAGGATTCCCGAAGATTGTGTCGATGGGCCTCAAGTCGAAGAAGATTAGATAAGCGTGACGAAGCCCAAGTGAAGCCTGTTCCGACAGAACAAAACTTAAGTGATACGGTGCGTATCTGATGTGTCTGCGCGAGATGCCTCCTATTTCCACGCTGGAATCTGACGTGGCGCGTTCAGGAGAGATTAAACTCTTCTTTATATATAAAGATATAAAACAAAATTGATGATGCTCGCTCTCATCCGAGTACAATATTTACGGCTATAGAAATTTATTGTCATTTATATATTTTTAAAATAATTTTTAAAAATAAATAAGCGTGGACAAAATCTAGTTTTATATTAGAGGTGGAGCAGAAAGAGATCAATCCTTTGCAGTGCATAATATTTTGTATGCGTTAGTTTTTAAATTTTAGAGAACAAAGGTTTGTCTATCATGTAGTATATTTTGTATGACACCCATTTAACTCTGATACAATTAAAGTTATATACTAGTCTATTCGATAGAAAACAACAAATTTATCCATTACCTTTATTTCTTCTTGAGTTTTTTGCATTTCTGAGTTTTTTGCATCCTAGGACAGTTTTTGAGTTTTTATTATAGTATAAGACAGTTTCAACTCCTAAGACACTTTTTCTTAACTTGTTTTTCTTTTTCTAACTAAAAAGTAAAACATAACTAGCAGGTCCCACACTTTACAAATTAGATTATTTTTCTCTTTTCTCTATGTGATTATGGCCTCGTTTTTTCTTCTTCCTCTTGAGAAATTTGTTTAGTTTTTTCCTTCTTTTACTCTTTGAATCATTTTTTTCCTGCAAATCATTTTTTATTATCATAATTTCATCTTCTCTTTTGTTTTTTATTACAGCTCTACAGATCTCAAAAATCAATGCAAACTTATCTGTTTTTTCTCTTTCTGCTTCCCAGATATGTGATGAAGCAGAAATACATCAGAAACTGCCACTAATCGATGGTGGATCTTCTTTTATCATCACCATCAGATCACCTTCTCAAAGCTGCAAGGATAGTTGTGAACAGTTCGAGCTTCTCCTACGCGGTTTTCCTTAGTCGTGAAAGCTTGATGAACAACAATGGCCACTTTTGATTTTATTTCACACATGGTCCCTTGACTTTTGGTATATTCATTTCTGCCCTTAAAATATCTGATTTGCAAATATATCCCTTTCAAATTAATTCTTCACTACAGACCAGACATTCTATGATTACACGAACGGGTCTTTGAACTTCTGGAAGTTTTCTATTCGATTTTGAACTTTGAAAATTGGAGAAATATTTTTTTTTAATTTAATGTACACTACCATATTTGTTGTACACAACAACACATGTACGTCATCAACATTTAATGTAGACATTTACACTAACGAATGTACACAACTACACACTTGTGAGTTGTGAATAATTTTGAATCATTTTGTGCGTTATTGCATGATGCTCGTATATAAACATATGTACACGACACTACGTAAACAAAATTTACCATCCATGTGTACTTAGATTTATGTGTACACCTACTTATACAATAATTCGCATGCACACACTCTAAAAATAAACTTGTACATGTGTACACATGTATATATGTACACTATTTATCCAAATGTACATGAATACTCGATATTCCGCATTTATACCATTTTACTTGTATATGATACAAAAATTGAGTGATATTTCATGATTTTAATGTTATTATACATGTGGATAATAAAAAATCATCAGATATCATTGTAGAGTGTGTACATGTGATTTTATTATCCACATATACAATGAAATTAAAATCATGCAATGTCATTCAATTTGTGGATCATGTACAAGTAAAATTGTATAGATGTGAAATATCGAGCATTCATGTACATTTAGATAAATAGTATACACATATACACTATGATGATAGTGTACACATGTACATTGTAATGGATAATGTACACTTTGATGATATTGTACACATACAATTATGTAAGGTGGACAAATTTCCAAAAAAATACAAATGTGGTTTTAAAAATTTAGAAAACATTTTGAAATGCATTACATCTTGAAATATTACAAGTAGCTCAATTTAACATATCTACATGTACACTTTACCATGTACACAAATTAACATATTTACATGTACACTTTACCATCTACATGTACATTTTACCATGTACACAATATAATGTACACAAATTAACATATCTACAAATTATATTAACATATCTACATGTACAGTTTACCATGTACACAATATACCATGTACATAAATTATGATATGAAACCATTCAGTTCTGTCCAAAATGCATAAAATGAAACCGTAAATTTAAAAGGTATTTGGCGTGTACACTACACCATGTACACGAATTATAATATCCACATGTATAATGATTCACATTTACATCAATTAACTTGTACAATAATACATGGACACCAGATAATATTTTAAATTTATTTGCAATAATATTTAAATCTGATAATCAAGAATACATAACAATGATCGCAATGATAGTCAAAATCACCAATGTGTACATACATATAAATGATCGTCAAAATCACCAATGTGTACATAAATATAAATGATAATCAAAATCACCAATATTGTATGATTTTCATGGTTTTAAATATTTTGTGTAAGTGTAGTTTAATCATTTTAAGTTACATTTTAGGCATATAATTTGCAGTTGTGTATTTATTTGCATATCACAAGGGTTTAAATGAAAATTGAGAGGTTTCAAGGTGAACTTAAAATCTGCACGTTCAAAAATATTGGGGTCAAAATTCGAATATGACAAAAATTTAAGAATTAGACATGCAAAATGCCAAAGTTAACCATTGTTGCTTTTGAGCTTTTCTTGCCGGTTGCAGGGGGCTCTAAAGAGGGACGGAAGTCACAACGATGATAAATCACAACGAAAAAGAGGAGCAAAGACACAACACAGAGGATTAAGCTATATTGAGAACGCGACAGACATGTCGTTGTCCTGGTAGATGAATTTTTTGATTTTCATGGTGGATGATAGGTCTTCTTCATCATCTTCGCCGTCGTCTGTGTCTCCACCGTCATCTATGTCTCCGTCGTTGATATGCCAAAGTTGATAACGTATTTGCCGTTGATATTTTTATGTATATGTTATTATTACACCATCATGGAAACTATACCTTCGTATATCTTAAAAAATAGCTTAAACAACAAAGATTATAATTACATGATTTTTTTTTGAAATAATAATCCGAAGAATCAGATTTTAATTTAGAAAAGAATAGAAAGTTTGGGAGGAAGAAAACGAAGAAGAAGACAGATAGAGGAATCTATTTTATTTATGATTTGTTTTTACCCTTAGATTAATATAAAATGAATGGTTGTGATGAATCTTGTCAATAAAAAAAAATATAAAAGACTTAGTTAGCACATACAATTGGTTAGAGATGTATCTAGTTAATTTGGTTCTATTTGGTTAGATAAAACTACTTTAGTAGTAGAAACTGTCTCATAGTGTAATAATAAACTTAAAACTGACCTATGGTGTAATATTTTCCTTTTGTTATCTATCAATAGGTAAAAAGTCACGGTTACCCTTTTGATATTAACTGTAACCTTTTTAATATATAAATTAACTACAAATACCTATTATCATTTTAATATTATATTTTTCCATTGATTCTGTTTCTTCCGCCGTGGTAATTCAAAGATGAGATAATGAGAAAGAAGACATATCCATTGGCTTTAGAAAACTGATTGAAGATGAGAGTTTGAAGAAACTCCATCTGGTATAAGTTTCCATACTTAATCTATCTATGTTTCTCTACCGCTCTAACTCTCTGACATCGTACATGTTTCAATTTTGTTCACGAGCAGCGGCGGAGAGATGTTACGCACCGCCGGAGGCGTGATGACGAGAATTGGAGTCACTAATTTAAAGACGGAATGGGAGGGAAAGGTCAAGCGAGATTACCGCTGGAGAGCTCGACGGAAGTGAAGGAAGAGAAATTTCTAATGGTTCCTTCTTCCTTTAGATGGTAATACCTTAGACATCTCTTGTTTTGAGTTAAGATCAGGAAAGCAAAGAACTTGTGGTTTTTGGATTCTTAGTGAACCGTTTCTAATTATTTTTTACCTAAGAAGATGGTACATAGTCTGTTCAAGATGTTGAGAAGCAAAAGACAACTCAAACAATGTACATGCGGAATGATGTACGTGTGGATATTGTTTTACGATGTACATATGGTCAATATGATATGGATAGCCTCAATATGTGTACATGTGGATAATACTGAAGCTATCTTAGATTGTCCACAATAATAATAGTTCATGTTACACACTATCCATACACATCAAAATTGTATTGTACACATTTGTACACTTATATTATATTGTACATGTGGGTTTGGCAAGAAAAGTATTTCTCGAAGCTATTCAACAAAGCAATTCACTTATAACTGGTTCATGTCATGTCCACATGTACTTGTCTAGACATATCCATATGTACACCATTTATCTGTCAACGCATGTCCATGTGTACACTGATGCTATTGTTCAACAAACTATATGTGTGTACATTGCTCTGGTTCTTATATGAACTGTCTGTGTGCACATCATTGTGTACATCACTGAGAAAATATCAGCTTCTAGGACAACATCAGCATCAAAACAGCTCAAGGATCTACACAAGAAAGTTTTTCTTTTTGACAAAACACAAAAAGGTTTTCAGATCATAATCAATGAATCACGCCTTAAGCATAAACTAAAACGAAACTTTACATAGGATTCAACGAATCACGCCGTAAGTACTCATGATGACAAAGACTTTCGTTACTGAGGCATTATCTGCAAATTTAATAAAACTCAATCACTCGGGAGTCAATAAAAATAAGCAATAACTTGGGTGAGAACCGTAAAGAAGAAATCGATCCAGAAAAGGGACAGTGGTTTCAATATAAATAGAAACTAGCGGAGACAACGACGATTGAGACAGAGGAAGTGGTAATTCAACTCATACCGTCAGAGAATAGTGGCAAGTGAGGGGGAGAAGGCGACTGAATATTTACAAGCAACAGAGGAAAAGGAGGAGTTGATTGGATTGGGATCGGCTCGTCGAAATCTAAGCTTAAGCATGGAATGATGAATTAGATAAGGATTTTGTGGTTGTTGAAGTTGTCGCCGTCAACTAAAGTGACGACGTAAAAAAAAAAGTAAATAGTTCTTCTTGTGGACAAGATTAAAAGAATTAAAATAATTTTATGCTTTTTCAATTTTGGAAACTGCTTTATTCTCACGAGGCAAAGAAAAATGGAATTTTTTTTAATGTTTTTTTGCCTTTTCAAGGGCAATATAGTATACAACCATTCACAAAGTGTCTATGTAGCAGAATGTGATCTTTTGTGATAGATAAAGTTAAAATGTGACCCACCATGTCAATAACTCAAAAATAAATGGCAAATTTGAGAATCCTTGTTTTCCATAAAGAGCATTAACTTTTGTTTTATTATTGTCTGATGCAGGCATGGTTTGGTTTCTCTGGCATACGAAACTCTAGTCAAATTGACTAAGACCACTGAGAACCTCACGTGTCCCCGTAAAGCAATCTTACGTACTTTTGCTACCTCCAACGGTAGAGATCTGACTGGAGTATTTAAATCTAGGTGCACTTGCTGTAGTGGAATATTCTAATTGAGAAATAATTAAAAAAAAAAAAATGATAATAATTGAGAAATAATTCATGTCACGCGCGGGGTTTAGTGAAGTAAGCACGGTTAACGAAGCAGCTCGGTTCCAGATTTTTGCGGTATAAAGAAATGAAAATATTACACCATCGATTAGTGACTAAGGAAAACCGCGTAGGAGAAGCTCGAACTGTTCACAACTATCCTTGCAGCTTTGAGAAGGTGATCTGATGGTGATGATAAAAGAAGATCCACCATCGATTAGTGGCAGTTTCTGATGTATTTCTGCTTCATCACATATCTGGGAAGCAGAAAGAGAAAAAACAGATAAGTTTTGCATTGATTTTTGAGATCTGTAGAGCTGTAATAAAAAACAAAAGAGAAGATGAAATTATGATAATAAAAAATGATTTGCAGGAAAAAAATGATTCAAAGAGTAAAAGAAGGAAAAAACTAAACAAATTTCTCAAGAGGAAGAAAAAAAAACGAGGCCATAATCACATAGAGAAAAGAGAAAAATAATCTAATTTGTAAAGTGTGGGACCTGCTAGTTATGTTTTACTTTTTAGTTAGAAAAAGAAAAACAAGTTAAGAAAAAGTGTCTTAGGAGTTGAAACTGTCTTATACTATAATAAAAACTCAAAAACTGTCCTAGGATGCAAAAAACTCTAAGAAAAGCGTATTAAAAGGAGGAAAAAAGTGTCTGGGTATAAAAAACTGACTTAGACTGATATTAATAAGTGGAAAAGCGACCTATAGTGATATTTTCTCTTTATTTTTCCCATTTTTATACTTTTTAATTGTTTATGTATTTAAGAAAGAGACAGTATTTCACTACGTAAGACTTAATAAACTGTACTAAAATTTTCTGGAAATGGATAGAACAATGATGACAATCAAGAACCAGTATCGAACGATTTTTAATTAAATATGGCTATTAAGTTTTAGTATCCTAGGCTAGGTGTGTGCATGAGTAGCTGTCAGTATCATGAATGCCAGAAAAGAAAAAAGAAGAAACAAATCATGTTACATACTTTACGCTTTTGGGCAATTTTGTAAGCTGAAATCTAGGCCTGGGCACAAAAACCGGACCCGAGGACCCGAACCGGAACCGACCCGAAAAATCAGGGTATCGGGTCTACTCGGTTCTTCAGAAATAACCGTTTGGGTCCTAAACTGTTGTATCCGAAGAACCGGTATCCAACCCGACCCGAACCGAAAACCGAATGGGTATCCGAAGATATCCGAAATAAAATATAGATTTCAAAATATTATTTATAATTATATGTATAATTATTTTAATTTTAATTATAAATTTAATATATTAGTTATTTTCAATAATTTTGTGTATTTTCGGATAAAATATTGTAGTTTGGATAGAAGTACTTAAACAAAACTGTGTCAAATGAGTATTTTTGGTTATTTTTTGGTACATCTGAGTAGTTTGGATACAAAATACCCGAACCGAATCGGGTAATATGGTTATTTTGGGTACTATTATCCGAACCCGTTACGGATACATTGGTTATTCGGTTATTTTCAGGTTCCTTTACATCAGAACCGAACCCACCCGAACCCGGAAAGATCCGACTCGAACCCGATCCGAAATTTTATAATACCCGAATGGGTTTTAATTTCCAAACCCGAAAAACCCGATACCCGAAAGAACCGACCCGTACCCGAATGGGTACCCGAACGCCCAGGCCTACTGAAATCAATCATTTATTTCCAGATTCATATATAGAAATGTGATCGTCAAACAAAGTCCAAATAAAGCCCATTAAATCCCCACAAAGGAGAGCACCATGTTCCCCAAAAACGTATAAAAATTCCGCTGCGGCCCAACGATGTCAGTTTACTCTCTTGTTGATCTGCTTGCATTGCAATGCAAACAACATTAGTTCGGTGATCCTTTACGTTTTCGTGTTTTTTTTTAACTAACCGCAGTTTCCGGCAATGTTTTGAAAACCGGACCGGACACCGACTCGGTGAAACTACTGGTTGACTGGTTAGACCGGTTCAACCGATCGAACCGGATTTTTTATTTATATAAAAATATATATAATTATATATTTATACTATATAAACTTTACTTCTACATATAATACTTTCTCTATTTTTTTTATTAACTCAAAATAAACAACAAACGTACTAAAAATTGAAAAAAAAACAAATGATTTACAGCTAAAACAATCATATTTATTTATTTTTACAACTAATATTTCAAATTTTAAGAATATGGTAAAATAAAAATAGTATATGAGAGTCAAAAATATATATTTCATATTTTTTTTTAGAAAAATAAAAAATCAATTAAATAGTGATAGTTGAACACTAATTATAAAATATTAAATTTTAGCTAGTAATAATTAAAAACACTTAATTATATGTTAATTTTTAAGAACCGAGTTTTAAAATTAAACCGGGTCACCGGTTTTACCGGGTTTCAGCCGGTTTTACTGGTTTTTATCAAATCCGGGTTTTAACCAAACCGGACTCGGCTTCTTCAGCGAGTCACGGTCGGACCGGTTCGACCGGCCGGTCCGATCCGGTTGTCAAAACACTGGTTTCCGGTCTCCACTTAGTGGGGCCAACTAATCTGTGAGATCCTGTGTGCCGATCACGTAAATACCGGTGGGCAAGCGGAATCCAACTAACTCAAATACCTCTAGACCAATCCCACTTAGTTTGTTTTAGTGTATTTTTAACCTAGAAGAACTGATTTTACCAACAAAAAAAAAGAAGAACTGATATTCGGTACGGAAGTTGTGGACTCAAAGGTCCGTACATCTCCTTAGGATAAAGCCTACACCATGTTGAATTATCTTTTTTAGGAGAGCAAATCTCTCCTAACGAATATGTGTGATATTTCTATAGTCTTTAACAAAAAGCTTAAGCATATTAAGTTGAATCAAAATGTATTTAGTTGCAGAAATTTGAATATAAACACACGTCCATCTTCCATGCACAACAGCTAAAACTCGTGTTCATCTAGTTTCCTAAACGTTAGTGTTCTTCTAATATCTACTTGTATTGCGTAGGTATCTAACAGTTAACGAAATACATATTGTTTGATCAGTTCATGGTAGGTTTTGGAATAGTTTGAAACTTTGAGTGTAGCCATGGCATGAACAAAGAGTTTTAACTTACAATGTTATGGCCATACTCAAATAAACTCGTGAGTTGGTTTGGAATCCATAACGATAATTTTTTTTTTTTGCAGGATGGAAATGAGTTGGAAGTGAGAAGAGGAAGTAAGAACATTGCCACCTATATATGTTTTCTTCTTCTTCTAAAAGAAAGTCTTAAATGTGACATCTATTTTATGTTTTGGAAAGGGAATCATCATGCTGACTTCTGCATTCTTCCGTCTGCTTCCTGATATTCCCACAATATTCTGGCTTTATCCAGTTTCCTATATAAGCTATATAAGTAACTTTATGTGCTTATACGAACTCAAGCACATTAAAAACGTGTAGGGTTATCCAAAATATTGAATCTTGAGGTAATAAAACAAAAGAAACATTTGGAAAATGTTGCAGGGAGGATACAAGAACGACTTTCTTGGATTAGAGTTCGAGCCACCTGGGTGAGCCAAAACTGACAGGAGAAGAAGTGATAAACAAGATGTTTAGAGTAAAGGTGACACACTCAAAAATGGTGGGGACTTAGCTGCGCTTGCAGAAATTCTTGTGTGTTACAGGCTTCTCTTCTTCGTGGTCTTAAAGCCAAGGGAGAGAGCAGAACCAACTCTAAAGGCTATTCAGGTGAAAAGAACAATGAGGAACCTCGACAAGAGACCTTCTTTCAAAAGAATGACGTCTCTGTCTCTGTCATTTGTCAATGTCTTCATGGAGACATCAGCCTCTCCGTTCACTTTCATCTCGAGAAGGCCTTAACTCTCCATCCCAGCCGACTATTATATTAAAGGACTTATATAATGTATAATTTTACTTTGTTATGCAGCTTTTCATCATGATCTCATAATATGCTCAATAAGCTTTTATCATTGTTGGAGAATAAAAATAACGTTTTCTTCTTCTAAACACTACCCAAAGGTTCCATTCCGCTAATGAAAGTTCATTTCGAGTTCAGGCTTTAGGATGACCCATATGCCTATACACCAAACACTTGAGTTTGGGTCAAGATCAAGATACTTAAAACGCTAAAAAGAAGTCTTCAGGCCTTTTTAGATAGCAAACTGTCTGTCAAAATGTAGATTTTGCTGACTTCTTGCCATCTATTTTCCCTTTTAGTGACAAAAGTCGATAGTAATTAAGTAGCACTGGAGCTTCTCACACAATTACAAACAAATAACAACTAAAAGGTAATATCGTAATCCAAGTAAGTAGCATTGGCAATATATATAATTCCAAGGTGTCAGAGCATCAGCAATGCTGATCCTTAGTTGGAGGCCTTAAACAAAATTATTATAAAACTATATAGGGTCACGATTTTTAGGTTTTTGTGCAAGTTTGTTCTCTTAAATTTCTTCACTAAAGATTCAGTTTGGTGGAGTCTATTAATTAATCGCGGATCTCATTGACACAGAGCGGTCTGCGATTGGTTAGTTTTTTTCTAAATCCGAAAAAATAATTAAGAAAATAGAAAATCACTTTTTAAGGATTTTAATGGAAATACACGGTTATGGGTGCTCTCAGGCAATATTCAAAGGGACGGCTGACTTTCTGACATTCCAAATATAATATTTAAATTGTAAAACATGATTTATTTTTGTTATGGGATTTAAACTACTAAATATTAATTTAATTATATTATTAAATAAAATATATTAAACAAATATTTCTAATATTTGGTGTGATTATTTGAAAAGTATCAAATTTGATGGAATAGTGTTATTTGCAGTTCTATTGGAAAAAAACACACACACACACTTAGTGTTTTGGAACCACATTATATTGTTCTTAGAAAAAAAAACATATTTGTTGCAATCAAACTAAAAAGAGAATCTAAAACTTCATTACTGGAAGGAAATATCTACCGTACATCAAAAGGTGTAATAAAAAATCAACCACCACAAGAAGAGGCTAAAACTCAGTAAAAATCATAGCATAAAGAAAATCATAGCATAAAAATAGAGAATATGCGACAAAAAGGGAATATAAACTTGGTTGAATATTTCCATGAAACAAAAAACTGCCGTCTAGACATTTCATTTTGCTAATCACCAAACCAAGCTTCGCATAATCAAAATTTAAGCGTTCACTGAGTTATGGAATATAGAAAACCAGTTGTCGTAATCTTGATGGCTGATGCACTAGAAGCGTGCACTTTACATGTAGTGGAACCGAAACTCCACGATCGCACACCGCGTTGAGATTGAAGGACCAGAAATAATCAAAGTTCCCTAAACCATCCACGCGTTGTTGATGGGCCAACTTATTTATATAATCCCGAAAGTAAATGGTGTAGTTAACAATCAGGATTGGTTTTGAAAATATGAGAAGTAAACAATTTTGTCAAATTTTGGCAAATTTTTAACTTTTAAGAATTAGAAGCTAAACCTATATTGATTGGACTATATTCAAAGCCAACCATATACATAGTCACTAATCAACAAATAATATTTCTGTTCAGTAATTAGTGATCAACAAATATCATTAATCATCAATGTTGAACGATGAAAAGGAAAAGAGATATGATTTTATTTTCTCTTGATATGTTTTAATTTACTTAATTAGGGGTATCACCAACTATTTTTCTAGGACCATGACACTCTACGTATTTTTACCATTTAAAATTATCCGGATGGCCAGCGCAAATAGAACCTAGACGGCTTTTTATATTGGAACTGACGTTCATTCAAGTAATCACCACTGGACCAGCGCGCGTTGGTTATGTATCATCTACTTAAATTAAATTATTTTGAAATCTATACTATTAAAATAGAAACACTGAAAATATTTTTAAAAATAATAACTAAACGTGGAACATTACATTTATTTAGATTTTTTTTTATATTTTCTACAACTAACTTAGTTATAATTAATATATATCCTAATTTTATAATTTAATACTTTCAAAATAAAAAATTTAGAAAGATATTTTAAGTATCTTTATATGATTTCGTTTGATAATATCTTTTAATGTTTTTTATTTAAAATGTAAATATATAATTATTTTAAAAAAATAATTATATTAAATATAATAAAATTCGTAATTAATATTAAACATTATTAT
>NW_026617275.1:0-18160 GCF_000801105.2 Raphanus sativus | reverse complement strand
TGTTTTCCGAAAACTCTAGTCAAGTGTGTGTGTTTCAAGGGAGCCTTTGTCTTATTTCCCTTGTATTTTCGAGACCTTGTGCATGTGCAAGGTTCTCCCTTTATATGTATTTCGTGACCCTATCTATCAAAACAAGCAATCTTTTATCAAAACCCTTTTCTCTCTTCTCTCTTGTCTTTGGCGAGTTGAAGTGTTGCTGGTGTGTAATATCCGGCTTGCTGGTGTGTAATATCCGGCTTGGATCTCTGTTCTAGTGTGTCATATCTAGTTCAGTGTCCTTTGGAGTATCAGGAGTCGAATCATAGCTTCTGTGTCCCACATCATCCACACGCCTTGAATCAGATCGAGTCTCAGATTCTCTGTTTGCAAGGATTATCCTCTTGTTCTCTCTTCCCAGTTCCAGAGCCTTCCTAGGATCTTGTCAAGTGGTATCAGAGCAACTCTGGAAGGGAAGTTTTCAATATCTTTGTTGTTTTCTTTAAATCTGTTCTTCACCTTGTTAAATCATTGATCAATCAGTTCTTTGTGTTTTTTCTCACTAGATCTGATCGATTTCATATTCAGGAGTGATAGATCTGTTATTTCGTGGTTAAAACTGATAGATCTAAGTGTTTTGATCAAGTTTCTGAAAAGACCATTCATATTCTTGTTGATCACGCTACCAAAATTGCTAGATCTCTAATCTGCTTCTGTTGAAGTGTTTTCGATCTGTTCTTTACATCATATCACCATCTGTTGTTGAATATCATATCACCATCTGTTGTTTCTGATCTTTTGTTTAAATTTCGAAAATTATCTGAGAAGTTTAGGTTTTATTTTCGATTTGAAATCTTTTCTGTTACAAGTTGATTGTTTGTTTTCCATAGAACTTTTTACTGCTGTGTGTTGTCTCTTGTTTCAGGTACCATGGCAGGAGATCAGAAAGGAAAACTTATCAGGATGAAAAGGTTGATACTTGAAGCAATGACTACGAGAATGGAGAAGATGATAGACTCCAGACTTGAATCTTTTCGCCATGAGCTACATTCATCAAAGAATCAAAAGGCAGAAAAGAACAAGAAAAGAAGAAACCAAGATGGCTGATCATGAGAAAGAAATCAGCAGCATTGACAACGAGATTCTTAACATCATCAAGCACTTAGACAAGCAGAAGAAGCTCATAAAGCATCAAGAATCAGTTTCTACTGTCTCAGAACTTAAAGTTTCAGAACCGGAATCAGCTGCACCAAGTCAAGAAGATCAGGCCAAAGTATCATCTCCTATCAATCAGAAAGAAGAGCAACCAGTTCAGAACGTCATGGTTCCTTTCATACAGACTGTAGTAGAAGAGGAAGCACCCAAGGAACCACAAGCAGACCATGGAATGATGCAACTGATTGTCTTTGATCCATGTGATTTCCAAAAGACTTTCTTAGGTACTTTTCTGATCAGACCCTTTGTATGGAGCAAGGCCAGAGAAGTGGAGCTTTCTAGACACGAATTGGGCTTGCATCATGTTGTATTTGAGCCTGGAGGAGAGTTGTGGAATCACAGGAACAAGATCATATTGATTGAGAAGAAACCGGCAGCAACAACAATTGATTTTGGTCATCTTTTACTTTCTGGAGATAAGGTGTTGAACGTCTCAGATCAGCAAGAGTTTCATTATGAAACCAACTGGAGAATGTCACCAACTCTGTCCTGGATCCAGCAAACCAGACCACGCAGTAAATGGCCACCTGATCTTCAAGTTATTACTAGTTTGGCAAAACATGTCGGTTTGGATCAGTTCCAAGAGATGTTTACATGTGATTGGGTTGGAAGATTACAGACCTACTTGTGGAGACCTGGAGCATATTTCAGCATATTTATCTTCGTTGGAGAGCATTCTGCTCGTTCTAGAATCAGCTGGGGTCATAAGGAGTTGCAACCTGATCATAATGTCTTGCTTCTCGACCATGTCAAGATATGGAAGCCACCAGATATGCAGCAGCTTCAGTACCATTGCAGAGACTATCAAACTATGATTGGAGATGAAGGAGTTACTGGAGAAATTGGTGAAGTGATCACTGGACCAGGAGAAGAACTCATGTTTTCTTCTCAAATCAAGGAGAAACCACCAGACCAACTTATCCTACAACATACTCCAAAGAAACCAACCCGAGGTATCTATCTAAACTCAAAGAAAAATATGAAACCTGATTTGCTTGCTGTTGGTACAGGTCAAACTGTGTTGAGCTCTACACGTTTCGAAAAGAGGGTCTATAATTATCAGAGTATCACTCATGAGTCCTTGGCTAAGTTGGAGACACAACAAGAAAACATTGGAAACTGTCTAGCCGCCAGTTTTGATATAGGAGCGGTACGAGGATCATATCTCAACAACCACAAGAAATTAATCAGCAAGCTCGACTGCCATGGAAACTTAACTCATCAGGGTCTCACGTCGAATTGGAATCATGTCCAAAGCTTCTCAGATGAAAGAGTTATGGGTTCTACAAGTCGGCTGATGCTCTGTGTGCTTTGTTGGAATTTTTCTGAGTTTAGAACATCTCAATCCTATCTATGGCGACCAGGTGAGCATCCTAAGGTAATTGATCATGTTTTCAAGAATTATTTTATTGATTACACAGATATGATGCACTTGTTTTTGTCAAAAGAGCCATGTGCAGATTATAAGGAAGCTTGGAAGCAATCAAGGAGAAATAACAAGCATGAGAAAGACAATCGGTTCAAGCCACCTGATCTGAACAAGAACCAACATGTCCCTGGCTTTATCATCATCAAAGAAGCACCTCCAGATGCAGCATATAAACCAGAACCAAGCAGAAACAAATTTGGGATAAAACTCTTACTCTTTGATAAATTTTTATGTGCTAACTTGTTTTGTTTCATTGCATCAGGAGTAAGGAGAGCTAACTGGATCAGTGTTTCCTCTATATCCGAATCTAACAGCAACAATGCCTATCTAAGAGGCTTGCAAGGTAAGTGTAATCTGATTTCAAACTTCTATATTGCTGATTTGGTCCCCTTTATTGCAGGTAAAGCAGATTTGAGGTCAAATCTTTTTGAAGAGGGAGGGGATGATATGATCATGGAAAGCACCAACGACTGGAAGCATGAACCTGAACCTGAAGAGCTTGTAGCAGAGGATGCAACATTGAAGAATGCTTGGAAACAAGAAGAATACATTGGTCTTGGCCGAAGCTTGATCATCCAAGACACCTTAACCATCATTCAAGCTACTCCACCTTCGAGCTGATCATCATCTAGGCAAGTAGCTTGTGTGTGCTCTTTTCCTAACCTTTGGTTTTGTCCCACTGGGTTTTGCAAAGGAAGGTTTTTAACGAGGCCACAAGTCTACTTCTCCTATCTCCTAGATGATTGACCTTGGTCTGTCCACATGAAGACCATATGTTATATTTTTATCTCTAAGTTTTTATGTTTCTGTTTTCCGAAAACTCTAGTCAAGTGTGTGTGTTTCCAAGGGAGCCTTTGTCTTTATTTCCCTTGTATTTTCGAGACCTTATGCATGTGCAAGGTTCTCCCTTTATATGTATTTCGTGACCCTATCTATCAATAACATGCAATCTTTTATCAAAAACCCTTTTCTCTCTTCTCTCTTGTCTTTGGCGAGTTGAAGTGTTGCTGGTGTGTAATATCCGGCTTGCTGGTGTGTAATATCCGGCTTGGATCTCTGTTCTAGTGTGTCATATCTAGTTCAGTGTCCTTTGGAGTATCAGGAGTCGAATCATAGCTTCTGTGTCCCACATCAATCCACACGCCTTGAATCAGATCGAGTCTCAGATTCTCTGTTTGCAAGGATTATCCTCTTGTTCTCTCTTCCCAGTTCCAGAGCCTTCCTAGGATCGTGTCAGAATCAGAAGCAAGAGGTCAAGAAGATCAAGGCATTGGAGCTGGAGGTCTAGAAGAACAAAGCTCTGATTCTCCTGTCCAAAGTGGAGAGGATTCAGCAAGAAGAGATCAGGAAGCTGGAGAACCAGTTCAGATACAAGAAGAAGAAGCTAGTGAGGAACAAGTATCAGTTCCTTTGAGAAGAAGCACACGGGTAAGGAGAGATGCTTCCAACTGGGTAAACACAAGAGTGTACTACAATGCCCAGGCTGTGGAGCATCCCTCTCAAGCTGTGTGTCCTTTTGCTGAGTTCCCGGAAGAACATTGTGCCTTTCAAGTGAGCTTAGATGAGAGCTATGTGCCAGGAAGCTATGAAGAAGCAATGTTGATTCAAGAGTGGAGGGACTCAGTCAATGCTGAGGCAGATGCTGATGTGGACATCGACCAGAACATCACTCCTATAACCATTCCTAAGGTCTCTGAAGGACCAATGACACGTTCCAAGGAGAAAAGGCTCAAAGAAGGGTTTAACCTTGCGGTCCAAGCCATCATGAACCACCTAGAAGAACCACCAGCCATACCTATAGCTCAACTCACCAAAGTAGAGCAAAGCAACAAGACAAGTGACGACTTGAGCAATGCCTTTGCGCAACTCAATATCACTCAAGGTAAGCATGCTTATTTGGATGGAACTGATGAAGGTGTTTACTTCGCAGGAACTGAAGAGGAAGCCCTTCCAGATAAAGAAGAAGTCTTTACAAGAAAAGAGGAAGCCTTTCCAGAAGATGAAGAATCCTTTCCTAAAAGGGATGCCTTTCCAGAAGATGAAGAAAACCTTCCCAAACAGACCAACTTCGAACCAAGGGAAGTATTTTCATTATTTACGATTTGTGCAGGTAAGATGGGTCAGTCTAGTGGTTCCTAGAACTCTCCCATCCCCGCGGCAACCAAGGTTCAAGGCCAAGACTTAGTTTAGGCCTTTCTTTTATTTACTTTATGCATCTTTCCTTTTTGGTCTTAAACCGGGGCAATGTTAGTTGTTTTTGTTTCTTTTTCTTTGAACCTTAAGTCATGTCGTTTTGAGTCTTTTATTTTCTTTGAGTCGACCGTTAGGTCATCAGCTGATGGACTATTGATAAAGTCCCACACGCAGCTTTGTAAGACACAACTTTTTACCTAGATCAATATATGAGTCAGTTTGCCCCCTAAGCCAGCCGCCATCTCTCTCTTCCTCCTTGTGTGATTCAAGCAGCAAGAGTTCAAACTATATCAAGGATCTATCATCCTCCTTGTGGTGTTCTTCGATCCATCATCAACTCCATTAACCGATCCAACAAGAGAGTGCGTTATAGCCAGCTTGTTTGATCCCATAACACTTGATTTATCTAGTCAAGTGCCATCAACATCGACCATCCTTTGTTCTCAAGAGAGTGCGTGAAAGCCAGCTTGAGGATCCATCTCCACCACCTTGCAAAGGCTCCATCCGAGTCTTATATCATTTTTGGTATCAGAGCCAAAGGATCCATCCTTTGGTTGTTCTTACCTTTACCTTTTTATTGTTCTTAGATTTCTTAAATCAAAAACCCATAAAAATTTATTTGCTTTTGTCTTTGCATCTAGATCGTTTGTTTCTTTTCATAAGTCAAAAAAAAAATATAGTTATCTTTTGCATCTAGTTTCGACATCAAAATTTCCTTGTTTTGTTTTAAGAAAAGAAAACCCCATAAAAAGTTTGATTGTTCTTGCTTGCATCCGCTTGTTTGATTCATAGAAATTTTCGAAAACCCAAAAAAATATTTTGTTCTTTCCTCACGCCACAATCTTGTTATTTTGTCAAGTTTCCTTTTATAATTTGTCGTTTGATTGCTTGCCTTTTATTCCAAAATTTTTGAAAACCCCATAAATATTGTCCTTTTTTTATTTCTTTAGTCGATTTATCTTTTAAGATTTATAAAAAAACAAAAAAAAGAATTTCAAAGTTTTCTTCTCGTTTGAATTTAGTTACCGTTGGTATCTTAATCTTTTGTTGTTTTGTTGAATAATAGCAAGAACCAAACCAAGACATGGGTGATGTAAACGCCAACAATGGAGATAACCCTCCAACCATGGAGCAGATCATGGCTGCCATGAGGGAAGAGATGAGGGCTGTTGTAGGAGAGCTTGGTCAGCAGATCAACACTCGTTTGAACCGGTTGGAGCAACCTCCAAGGAGAGGTCCACGCCGCAATCAAAACCCCATTCCTGAAGATGAAGATGGGGAGCCTGACGATGATGAGAGCATGTCGAGCCTTGATGATGATGATCCCCTCCAGAACCGCAATCCTAGGAGACATGACCCGCTTAGGTACAACAGAGCTAGAGGAGCTCATCATAGAGAGCACAACAAAGATATTAAAATTGTTCCTCCTATTTTTACAGGAAAGTCTGATCCAGAAGCTTACATGGATTGGGAGAAGCGCTTAGAGTACATCTTTGAGTGTTATGGTTATGGAGAACACAAGAAGGTTGCCCTAGCCGCTGCTCAACTCACCGAGAATGCACTTGCTTGGTGGGACAGGAATGTAGCTGAGAGGAGAAGAAACCGCTTTGGAGCAGTCACAACTTGGGCTGACATGAAATATCTTCTAAGGTTAAGATATGTTCCTGATTATTATCATAGAGACTTACAAAAACGTTTTCGCAAATTGTCTCAAGGTAATAGGTCAGTAGAAGAATACTTTGAAGAGTTTGAGAAGTTGATGAACTCACTGGAAGGTAATAGGTCAGTAGAAGAATACCCTTTTCGCAAACGTTTTCGCAAATTGCCTCGAATCGTGTGGAAATAAACTGAGACCCGTTGTCCGTTACGATTTTGTATGGGACACCGTGTCTGGTTATGATGTTTTTCCAGACGAAGTTCTCGACTTGCACGTCTTTGATACTTGCGTAGGATTCTGCTTCCACCCATTTCGAAAAGAAATCTGTGAGGACCAGCAGGAAACGTTTTTGTTTTGATTTGTGTAGTGGTCCGACGATGTCCATTGATCATCGCATGAAAGGGTACGAAGATGAGATAGAAGAGAGGATTTCGGCGGGCTGATGAATTGTCGGAGCGTGCCGCTGACACTTCTCGCATTTCCGAGCGAACTTCTCGCAATCCTTTACCATAGTTGGCCAGTAGAATCCGTGGCGTTTTATTTTTGTTGCGAGAGACCTTCCGACGGAGTGGTTACCGCACGATCCGGAGTGAACTTCTTCCATGATTTTTCTCGCCTTTTCTCCTTCCGCGCAAGTCATGAGAGGTCCGGAGAATCGCCATTTGTAGATTTCGCCTTCCACGGTTACATATCGCACTGCCTGAATTTTTATTTTCCAGGCTGCCCATTTCTCCGCGGGTAGGGTACCATCTACGATGTAGGTTTTGATAGGTTCTAGCCAGGGAGTGTCGCAGCCATAGTCTGTTTGGTTTGCGTCGCCTTCCGGTTGGTCTTCGTTTTCTTCCGCGCCTTCGATCTGTGTTCTGATCAGGTTGGCGATTACCGGCGGTCCGATGCTTGGATGCTCTATGAATTCGACGGGAATTATTCATTTAAGCCCTGGATCCGAGCTTGAGGCGAGAGCGGCTAAAGCGTCAGCTTGGACGTTTTCCGAGCGGGGAATCCTGGTTAGCGCAAATTGCTAAAAGTCGTGGGCCAAGTCTTGGACGACCTTCAAATATGCGTTCATCCTTTCATCCCTTGCTTCGTATTCTCCGCTGAATTGGTTTGCGACTAACTGAGAGTCGCAGTAAGCGTGAATATTTCGAATCTTCAGCCCATGGGCCAGTCGTAGGCCCGCAATTAGCGCCTCATATTCTGCCTCGTTGTTTGATGCAGTAAAATCCAAGCGGAACGATTGCTCGAGGATTTCTCCTGTCGGCGAAGTGAGTCAGATCCCGATTCCGGATCCTTGCTTGGTCGAGGATCCATCGACATGGAGATCCCATGTTGAACCAGGATCCTCGTTAGTTAAGTCCGTCGCGGGTAATTCTACCAAGAAGTCTGCGAGTACCTGCGATTTCGTGCAGGTTTTTGGACGATATCCGATATCGTACTCGCTTAGTTCAATTGCCCACTTCGCGAGCCTACCAGACTGGCTTGGACTGTGTAGAATCGTCCGTAACGGAAAAGTGGTAAGTACCACGATGGTATGAGATTGGAAATACGGTCTAAGTTTTCTCGCCGAAGTTATGACAGCGAGTGCCAATTTTTCCATTAGCGGATACCGAGTTTCGGCATCTAGTAATGTTTTACTAATGTAGAAGACCGGTTTCTGTTCTCCGAATTCTTCTTGAATCAGGACGCCACTGACTGCTGATGCGGATACTGCGATGTAGAGGAACAAGGGCTCTCCGAATCTTCTGACCACTCGAACTTTTTGTTCCCCTTCAAGGTTTCGTAGAATGGGAGACACTTATCCGTGGAGCGCGAGATGAATCGGTTTAAGGCCGCGACTCGTCCGGTCAGCCTTTGGACTTCCCGCTTGGTTCTCGGGGAGGCCATTTCTATCAGTGCGTTGATTTGTTTCGGATTGGCCTCTATTCCGCGGAATGTTACGAGGTACCCGAGAAATTCTCCCGACGCCACAGCGAATCTGCAGTTTGCTGGATTGAGTTTCATGTTGTGCTGGTTCAATCTCTCAAAGCATTCCTCTAGGTGGACTACGTGGTCGCGTTCGTCAAGAGATTTTACCAACATATCGTCGATATACACCTCCATGGTTTTTCCGAGTTGCTCGGCAAACATTCGATTGACGAGCCGCTGATACATGGCGCCGGCGTTCTTAAGACCGAAAGGCATTACTTTGTAGCAATAGGTCCCTCGGTCGGTAATGAATGCTGTGTTCTCGCGGTCTTCGGGATTCATCATGATTTGATTGTAACCGGAGAACGCGTCCATGAACGATAGGAGTTTGTTTCCTGCGGTTGCCTCGACCAGACGGTCGATGTGCGGAAGCAGAAAACAATCCTTCGGGCATGCTTTGTTGAGATCAGTAAAGTCGACGCACACTCGCCATTTCCCGTTCTTCTTCTTGACGACGACGACGGGATTGGCGAGCCAGTCGGGATATCTTACTTCTGTTATTGATCCAACTTTGAGGAGTCTTTCGACTTCCTCATTAACCGCAGTTGCCCGTTCGGGGCCTAGCTTTCGCCTCTTTTGTTTTACGGGTTTATGAGTTGGATCGATGTTGAGTTCGTGACATATTATGTTGATGTCGATTCCCGGCATATCTTCCGCAGCCCAAGCGAACGTGTTAAGGTTCTTCTTGAGACATGCGATGAGTTCTGCTTTTAACGGATCGCAGAGATTGGCTCCAATCTCCATGCACCGCTCTGGGTTAGTCTCGTCGAGGCAGACCGAAATTACTGGTTCGCAAGTGGGCTCACGTTTCCCTTTTAAGGCTTCAGCTCTTTGCGATTGCCAGAAGATTTCTGGAGGGTCCTGCGATGCTGGTTCGTGGGTCGCTTGCTTTTTTGGGTTAATTTCGGGCTCAGAGTTTTTTCGTTTTAACCCAGCGGCCAAGCAGACTTGCGGCGCTTTACGATCTCCTTGTATTGTTTCTACTCCGAAGAGGGTCGGAAATTTGAGGCACAGATGGAAAGTCGAGGGGATTGCTCGCATGGAGTTTAACCACGGAGTCCCGACGATCGCGTTATATGCTGCTGGACCGTCGACTACCAAAAATTCCACCATCTTCGTGACGCTCCCGGCTCTGACCGAGAGATCGACCGAGCCGAGGGTCATTGTGATGTTTCCTGAGAGTCCGATTATCGGATTGGGATCGTCCGTGATCGCGCTTAGGTCGATTCCCATCCTCTCGAGAGTGTTTTTATATATAATATTTGTCGAGCATCCGGTGTCGACCAATATTCTCGCTACGTCGATGTCCTGGATCGTTAGTCCGATAACGAGGAGTTCGTCGTGAGGTTTGGCTTGACCAGCCGTTGCTCTGTCCCCGAATGACACGATGTTGCAGACAGGTGATGTGGCCATGCTGTTGTTACCAATCGTAGGTTTTTGAGTAAGAGAATCCGACCCCCCCTCCTTCTAGCGCCAAACTGTGGGAACCGAAATTCGCACTGTCGATTTTTATTAAGTAAATCGGAGGAAAGCTAAGTAAACCTAACTTTCCCTGAAGGTCCGGATTCTCTGCGACAACCAACGACAAGTGATCAAATAAATGCGGAAAGGTTTTATTAAGATTTGAGACTGGACCTTAAGGAAGGCTGCCTACGTACCCCTTTCGAGGATCAAGTCGGACGTAGTTCAGTTGGAAGGGTTTGAACAAGAGATCGAACTGCCTGGCGGAGTTCGTTTAGTACGAGCGTTAGTCATAGAAACGGGCATGTCGAGAATAATGCCTAGGGTTTCTATGTGCGGAACTCTAAGTAAAAGGATTGTTAGATCCTTCCGAGAGAGACATGAGTCTGCGGACAAGATGAAAATAGAACGAGAGGCGCCGGACGTTCTAGTCCTGCCTTGCTAGTCTACCGCCTAACAGGAGCTCTCTAGGTCTCCAATCTCGGATTGCTTTCCCTCTAGGATTTTTGCTCTGCCTTTTATTCTCTCCCAAAGCTCCTTTATATACTCCTTCTTATGACGGTCTATTCTCCTTCTGGGCCGCAAGGCGGGCTTTTTTCTATTTTCGTCGGCCTCCATACTTATCGGGAAACTTGACATTTATCTCTTCGGGAAACTTGACATTATTCTTCCGGAAATTTAGCATTTATCTTGTTACGTAAAGATAAATGTAAATCGTCGTGTCTATCTTAGATAATCGTAAATGGAGCTGTCCGATCACGTTTGGCCCTTTCGGGCCGTCTCTAGGACTTCCTTTGTTTTCTACGATTTCTTCGGAAGTTCTTTATTCATTCGTAGAGTTGAGATGAAGTGGTGTCTTAAGATAACCATCGCTGTTTCGTACGAAGAATTTAAGATCTTCCTTCCCGTTGATATCTTACGAGTTTCCGAAGTGTTTCCGACGGTCTTAGTTTGGAGTAAGAACCGGAGTTTCGTACGCGGAATCTCAATGATTCGTCCTGCGAGGACTTTGGGAAAGACTCGAAGTACAGATTTCTGACGGCCGGGGCCTGGACTTGTTGTACCGGAGATTGTTGTCCGAAGACCCGAGCCATCACGGGGCTAGCGGCCGGCGGTCACGGCCACGCACGGAGAGGCTGGCCGCCGGCGGCCACGGCCAGCACGGGCGCTAGCCGCCGGCGGCTACGGCCAGCACGGTGATACGTCCTGAGTTTGGACAGGATCACTCAATCGGTTTGTGAAGGATATGAACTCTGAAAAGAGAACTATGGAATGATGGGTGACACAAAAGGTTGCGGAAAGACCCCTTGATACTACCAGATTCGTTTGTTGCCGGATGTGACGCACCGGTCCAACAAATGAAGATTTGTTTGCTAAGTGATAACCTCACTAGGAAACAGGAAAGTTCTATGCTAAGAACAAAGAGAGAAGACTCAAAATAAGGAGAAAATTTCGTGATCTCATTGCAAAGAAATGGGGTACATTATATAGTGTTTTGAGTCAAAGAAATAATAAAGAAAAATGCTGAAAAAACACACATAGAAAATATAAATTTGACTAAGACTAGTCAAAGTGTGGAAAACAAGGAAGACCAGTCAAAGTGTGGACTCAAAGGTTGACTGGTCCAGATTCAGAAATGTGTCCAAGTGCGTCCGTGATGATCTGGTTCGTCGCGGTAAGGAGATGGACGAACGGAGGTGCGGCCGCGGGGGTGATCATCGAACTGTCTTGAACGTATGAAGAATTTACTCGACCCAAATCTTCAGAAAGTCTAAGAATCCTTGCCTTAGAGAATTTGGTCGAAGAGAAGTCCATGATGGCGTCAAAAGAAGAAGTAAGAACGTTGGTCCGATCATCGGGATGTGCGGTACGGACCAAACGGGTGAGAAGTGAGAAGTTGCGGTCGTGGTCTGACTCCGCCTGATCCAAGTGAAGTCTGGCTCGTCTGTTGGCTTTGTCTTGACGAGTTGGACGGGAAAGATCATCTGTGGTTCGGTCAGATCGGTCATCAGGTCGTGGATCCAAGCTTAGCTCCTTTCCGGACGAACGCGGGTTGATCCGGTACACTGCTCGGTTGGACTGCTTGGCCTGGACGGATGGGTGAACCTCGGTTGGACTGATCTGAGTGTCCTGATCGTCGAGCTGGTCCTGGTCCGGGTCCTGGGTCGCATCATTCCCTTCCTCTTCAAAAGGATTTGTCCACAAATCTGGATCATCTGCAAGAAAAAGGAGAAAGATCAGAAACATTAAAACTTGAAGAAATATCATACTTACCTTGCAGATCAAGTTGATACGCATTGTCACTGATCTTCCTAAGTATAGGAAATGGTCCATCGATCCGGGGCATGAGTTTGGACTTCCTTTCGTCCGGGAACCGTTCCTTCCTCAAGTGAACCCAAACAAGGTCTCCTTCCTCAAAAACGACCTTGGTCCTCTTCTGGTTTGCCTTTCTCTCATAGATCTTTGTCTTGGCCTCGATGTTGCCTCGAACCTCTTCGTGCAGCTTCCGGATGGTCTCAGCTTTCTTTTTGCCATCTGCACTAACTCTTTCACTCAAAGGCAAAGGCAAAAGATCAAGTGGAGACATAGGGTTGAAACCATAAACAATCTCAAATGGAGAGAACTTAGTAGCAGAATGCATGGAATGATTGTATGCAAATTCAACATGAGGCAAACATTCTTCCCAAAGTCTAAGATTCTTTTTAATCAACGACCTAAGCAAAGTTGATAAGGTCCGGTTCACAACCTCAGTTTGACCATCAGTTTGAGGATGACAAGTGGAAAACATCAACCTAGTTCCAAGTTTAGACCACAAAGTTTTCCAAAAGTAACTAAGGAACTTAGCATCTCTATCAGAAACAATGGTTCTAGGCATTCCGTGCAACCTAACAATTTCTCTAAAGAACAACTCAGCAACATGCACAGCATCATCAGTCTTATGACAAGGTATGAAATGAGCCATCTTAGAGAATCTATCAACAACCACAAAGATGGAGTCTCGGCCAGACTTACTCCTAGGCAAACCAAGCACAAAATCCATAGAAATATCAACCCAAGGATGAGATGGAATGGGTAGGGCCGAATAAACCTTGGTTTTGCACTTTGGACTTGGCCTTCTTGCAATCCACGCATCGGTTGCATATCCTCTCCACGTCCTTCATCAGACTCGGCCAATAGAAGTGCTCATACACCACCTTGTATGTCTTCTTGATTCCGAAATGTCCCATAAGACCTCCTCCATGAGATTCCCTGACAAACAACTCCCTCAAAGAACATTGGGAACACACAAGCGGTTATCAAAGAATAAGAAATCAGAAACTTGATAATACTTGCCATAGGCCGTTTTGGAACACTTCCTGAAAATCTCTTTAAAATCTGGATCAGTTGCATACAAATCTTTGATAAATTCAAAACCAAGCAACTTAGTCTCTAGAGCTGAAAGAAGAGTATACCTTCGGGACAGAGCATCAGCCACAACATTTTCCTTACCTTGCTTGTACTTGATCACATAAGGAAATGTCTCAATAAACTCAACCCAACGGGCATGCCTCTTGTTTAGCTTCTGCTGGCCCTTAAGATGTCTCAACGATTGGTGATCAGTATGGATCACAAACTCCTTTGGCCAGAGATAGTGCTGCCATGTCTGAAGAGCCCTCACCAAAGCATACAGCTCCTGGTCGTAAGTGGGGTAGTTGAGAGTGGCTCCACTAAGCTTCTCACTGAAGTAAGCAATGGGTTTCCTATCCTGCATCAAGACAGCACCAATACCAACACCCGAAGCATCACACTCGATCTCAAAAGTTTTAGAAAAATCAGGAAGTACAAGTAAAGGAGCATGAGTTAACTTCCCTTTCAAGAGTTGGAATGCTTCTTCCTGAGCCTGTTCCCACTTGAAACCAACATTCTTCTTGATCACTTCAGTAAGTGGGGCTGCGATGGTACTGAAGTCCTGGACAAACCTTCGGGTAGAACCCGGCAAGGCCGTGGAAGCTCCTTACCTCGCTCACTGTGGTCGGAATGGGCCATTCTCGGATGGCTTTGACCTTCTCCTCGTCCACTCTGAGTCCATCAGCACCTACAACAAAACCTAAGAACACCACGTGATCTGTTCCAAAAGAGCATTTACTAAGATTTGCAAACAGCTTTTCTTTCCTAAGAACTTCAAGAACAGATTTCACATGCTTCTTATGATCATCTAGGTTCTTGCTGTAAATGAGTATGTCATCAAAGTATACAACCACGAAATGACCAATGAATGCTCTCAGAATATGATTCATCAAACGCATGAAAGTGCTAGGTGCATTAGTGAGACCAAATGGCATAACAAGCCACTCATACAATCCTAGCTTAGTCTTAAATGCAGTTTTCCATTCATCACCTTCTTTCATCCTAATCTGGTGATATCCACTTTTCAAATCAATCTTAGAGAAAACTGAAGAACCATGCAACTCATCAAGCATGTCATCAAGCCTAGGAATGGGATGCCTATACTTTACCGTAATGTTGTTGATGGCTCGGCAGTCAACACACATGCGCCATGAACCATCTTTCTTGGGCACTAGAAGAACTGGAACAGCACAAGGACTGAGGCTTTCCCGGATGTAGCCTTTCTCAAGAAGCTCTCCGATTTGTTTCTGAAGTTCCTTGGTCTCGACCGGATTGGTACGGTAAGCTGGTCGGTTCGGTAGAGATGCACCCGGAACAAAGTCTATTTGATGCTCAATCCCTCGTATTGGTGGCAATCCCTTTGGATTCTCATCTGGAAAGACATCAGAAAAGTCCTGCAAAACATCTAGCAACTCACTCGGAATCTCCGGTGCAAGGTCAGAAGAATTAGCCATAAGAGATTCTTTATACACAAGTAAAAGAAATGGCTGTTGAGAGTAAAGAGATTTCCTGACCTGACTTTCCTTGACAAAGAAGTTGGAGTTTCTGGTACTAGACTCGGGTTTATCTGCCTTAGACTCTTGGTCACGCCCCTTCTTGAGTTGAAGCCTGGTCTTGATGGACCTCCGAGGGCGACAAAGGCACCAAGGTTGATCTTCTTTCCCTTATGATCAAAAGAGTGCCGGTTTGTGAAACCATCATGCACAGCCTTTTTATCAAACTGCCAAGGCCGGCCCAAAAGAACATGACATGCATCCATGGGAAGCACATTGCACACGACCTCATCCTCATATCGCCCAATAGAAAGTGGGACGGTGACTTGCTCCTTCACATATTGCTCTCCAGCCTCATTGAGCCACTCCAACCTGAAAGGACGAGCAAGAGGCCGAGTAACAAGCCCAAGTTTCTTTACAAGGGTGTCACTAGCCACATTAGTGCAACTACCTCCATCAATAATCAAAGAACAAACTTTATCAGAAATGAGACATCTAGAGTGAAAGAGATTCTCCCTTTGTTCTTGTCGTTGGTCTTTGGTGGACACTCAAGGCACGTCTAGTAACAAGTATTGGACCGTGGCTGGGATCATCAAGGTCGTCCTCATCATAGATCGGATCAGAACCCTCCACAAAGTTCGAGCAGAACTCATCGATCACTCCATCGGCCTCCTCATCGAAGATGGGATCAAAGGCATCGTCCAAAGTCTTTCTAGTAACAAGAAGGGGACCATGAGCTGGGAAGTCAAGCGCCTCTTCCTCATCATCATCATACACTGGTCCAAGATCCTCCTTGTCTTCCTCGGATTCTACTTCACCATTCTCCAAAAGAACCATCACCTTTTGGTTTGGGCATCGGTTGGCATAGTGGCCAAGGCCATGACATCTGAAACACTGAATGTCTCTGGTTCGTTTTGGAGCCTCCTCTTTCTTTTCTCTATCAACATGAGCAGAGGCATTAGTCTTAAAAGCAGTATTTGTTGAGGAAGAAGACTTACCTTTGTCTTGATAGTTTGCTTTGGGAGCAAAGGATGATTTGGGAGCAAAGGCTGGTTTAGAAAGACCTTTTCTTTTGGCTTGTTGTTCAATCAGTATGGCCTTGTGTAGCATCTGCTCCATGCTGTCATAATCTTCCAGCTCCATACGGTCTTGAATATCACGGTTGAGCCCGGTAAGAAATCTGGCCATGGTGGCGTCTAAGGGCTCTTCTACATCAGCTTTGATCATCAAGGTCTCCATCTCCTGGTGATAGTCCTCAACTGACTTGGAACCTTGAAGCAGCCGCCTGAGTTGTGATGTAGGTCCCGTGGTAATGGTCGGGAACAAAGCGTCTCCTCATCAGCATGGAAAGCTCATCCCATGTATCAACTGGCGCCATACCTGCTCTTCTCCTGCTAGTCACAACTCGATCATACCAGTTAATAGCATAGCCAGTAAACTCAGCAGCAGCAAGTCTAACCTTTTTAATATCAGAAAAATTTTGACAATCAAACACAAGCTCAATTTTTCTTTCCCATTCAAGAAAAGCATCCGGATCATTTTTGCCATCAAAACTTGGAATTTTCAATTTCAATCCACCCATACCATCATTAGTTCTTTCATTTCTACCAAATGGATTGACATCACCTTGGTTTTGATGTCTAGGAGCTCTCCTTGGACGATTGATGGACTGATCATCATCATAGGACTCATCTCGGATCTCAAGGTCGGACCGGCTGTGTCTCCTTGGGCGGTCACGCCTGTTTCTGGTTCGGGACTGAGCTGGTCGGCCCTGAAGTTCATCCAGCCTAAGATGGATCGCCTCCAAACCTGTATTCAACAAGTTAGACATAGAATCATTGAGAGCACGCATTTGCAAGTTAGATAATCCAGCACAGAATTTCCGGGTCTGGTTTCTTTCTTCTTCACTGCCCATGGTTTCCTGAAAACTTAAACAAGGTAAAGTTAGATAAAAACCTCACACTCTCAGGTGTTTATCCTCACCCACACACGTGTTTCACTCAATTTAGTGGTCACTCAAAGAATTCTTCTCAAGGTTCTAAGAAAGACAATCCAAATAACCGATGAGATCTCAAAGCAAACAAATAATGAAACACAAGATAGAGAGATAAGAGAATTTGGTTTGGGAATCCGCTTTAACCACTCCAAGGCTGGATTTCTCTTCAGCCAGCAGGATTTCTCTTCCACCACCTAGCCAAAACAATCAACTTTCGATTCTTTTCTTTTTTTTTTTTTTTTTTTTTTTTTTTAGATCTTTCTTTTTTTTTTTTTTTTTTTTTTTTATAAATAATATGGCCTAGGTAAGGTAGTGGCCCGGATTCAAGATAGACAGAAGAAGAAGAGTGTTTAGAAAATGGGAGATGAGAAAGATGGAAAGATAATACCGAATTGAGTGGCTCTGATACCACTTGATACGTCCTGAGTTTGGACAGGATCACTCAATCGGTTTGTGAAGGATATGAACTCTGAAAAGAGAACTATGGAATGATGGGTGACACAAAAGGTTGCGGAAAGACCCCTGATACTACCAGATTCGTTTGTTGCCGGATGTGACGCACCGGTCCAACAAATGAAGATTTGTTTGCTAAGTGATAACCTCACTAGGAAACAGGAAAGTTCTATGCTAAGAACAAAGAGAGAAGACTCAAAATAAGGAGAAAATTTCGTGATCTCATTGCAAAGAAATGGGGTACATTATATAGTGTTTTGAGTCAAAGAAAAATAAAGAAAAATGCTGAAAAACACACATAGAAAAATATAAATTTGACTAAGACTAGTCAAAGTGTGGAAAACAAGGGAAGACCAGTCAAAGTGTGGACTCAAAGGTTGACTGGTCCAGATTCAGAATGTGTCCAAGTGCGTCCGTGATGATCTGGTTCGTCGCCGGTAAGGAGATGGACGTACGGAGGTGCGGCCGCGGGGGTGATCATCGAACTGTCTTGAACGTATGAAGAATTTACTCGACCCAAATCTTCAGAAAGTCTAAGAATCCTTGCCTTAGAGAATTTGGTCGAAGAGAAGTCCATGATGGCGTCAAAAGAAGAAGTAAGAACGTTGGTCCGATCATCGGGATGTGCGGTACGGACCAAACGGGTGAGAAGTGAGAAGTTGCGGTCGTGGTCTGACTCCGCCTGATCCAAGTGAAGTCTGGCTCGTCTGTTGGCTTTGTCTTGACGAGTTGGACGGGAAAGATCATCTGTGGTTCGGTCAGATCGGTCATCAGGTCGTGGATCCAGCTTAGCTCCTTTCCGACGAACGCGGGTTGATCCGGTACACTGCTCGGTTGGACTGCTTGGCCTGGACGGATGGGTGAACCTCGGTTGGACTGATCTGAGCGTCCTGATCGTCGAGCTGGTCCTGGTCCGGGTCCTGGGTCGCATCAAC
>NW_026617274.1:0-18174 GCF_000801105.2 Raphanus sativus | reverse complement strand
GAGACTCTTGGCGAGACTGAAGCGCGACTTAATTGGGCACTAACGAATTACTTTTCATATATTCCGTCTGGAAAACGTTTATTATGTAGTAAGAAAAATTGGTGAAGGACAAGATTTTAGAATATATATATTCTTACAGAATTTTAGTTTACTATAAACTGGTTGTTGTAGAGCTGGTTGACATATTTTTCTCAGCATCAACTAATTTTATATATAATCTCATAGCATTCTTGTTGGAATTTGAACGTCATGTGTTATGTAAGAGTTTGGTATTTTCTCAATTTACATTTTCTCCGATACAGTCTAGTGTCTTTGTTGTCGACTTTTCTAACAATTTTTATGAGAATACTCCACGGGTTACGTAAAAACACGGAAACTACCTACTAATTGCAAGAGAAGTAGTCAAGTTCTATTCACCGAGAGAAAATAAATAAATAAATGTTTTCTTTGTCAAATCCTTTTCCTCTTTGAAGTTTCAACTTTCAGCATGACATTGGACCAAATCTTTTTTTTGTGCAACTCATTGGACCAAATCTAGGCCATGGTTTTACATTAGCTATGAGTTTTAATAGAGAAAGAAAAATACACACACAATACTAAAATCCGAAACGTCCGTCTTATTTTTTTCAACCGTATATAATACATGAAAATCCATTTGTAACATAAAAATAAAAATCTTCCTTACGGAAAATTATAAAAATCATTAAGACTCTAGCTTTCTTTTTTCTATTTCAACGTCAATGACGTGTCACACGCTTGTTTGAACAGTCTCTTACAAGTCATCCTTTTTGTTTTGTTTAGTTGCAGACTTGCTGCTCTTCCACAACGGCGCGTGAAAGTCCACGTTTTATCTCCGTCATACGGGACCCACCCACCACGAAATTCTTCTCATCCCGGCCCCCTCTTCTTTCTCTCTCCTTTCACCCACACCCCGAACAGTTTCAACCCTTCACCTACCACCCCCTTCTCCTCCTCCACGCCGTCTCCGCCGCAACCTTCCTCCACCGTCGTTCTGGACCTCCCTCCTTTGATCATCTCATCGATCTGCTCCGGTCCCACTTTCATCTGCTCGGTCAAGAACGCTACGAGCTCGTCGCGCTGCCTCTTCGCCGCCGCGAGCTCCGAGCTCAGACTGCTGCTTCTCTCGTTTCAGCTTCTCGTTCTCTCCGGACAGATCGGCCACCATGTTCTCCACCGACCCCGGGTGCTTCGACCCCGGCGACGACGTTGAGCTAGACCCGTGATCGTCTCCCGCCGAGTTCGACTCCGACGGCGAGCCAACGACTGCGCATTTCCCCGCCGCGGCGATCACCGATTTCCGCCGGCGTATCTCCGACAGGAGCTCCTCCTGTCCTCTCCGGAAGTTGTCGTTGGCGAACTCCCACTTGTCCGGTACAGTTTTCCGGAAACCCTACAGTTAAAAGACAAAAACATGTGATCAGCTTCTAGAAGCTTTTTTAATTATCCACCAACTACCAATGAATGATTCATTTTAACCAAAATGATTTAATTGAAACACAACAAATGAAAATGACTTTTGAATCGTAATATTGTTTTGTGTGACTCACGTAAGTGTTGAGCTGACGGATGAAGCTCGAGAAGTTGTTATGTTTGAAGTACTGAGGGAGTAGATCTTTAGCGAACTCAGCTGTTTTCCATACGACGAAAGCTGTCCCATCTTCGTTCCATGAAACGACGTCGTCTGTGATCTGATCATCCACTAGCTGGTACGTTTTGCTTAAAAATGGCGCCGGAACAGTTCTATGCGCCGCCATCACCGTCGTCATCTTCGACGAATTTTTTTAATAAAAACTAAAGAAAACAATAAAAAGATGGACTAAATATAATCTAGACAGAAAGAGAAAGAGAAAAATGAAAAATGGGAGGAAAGATTCAGCAACTAAAGAGCAAGAGAGCAGTGAGAAATTCCCAGTCCCAGCAATAGAAGCCTGAGAGGAAGACACGAGAACGGAGGAGATCAGAGTTTCGTTTGGTTTCTTCCATCTAACGGATTATCTGATGGAGGAGGAAGTTGGAGACTACGACCATACTTCGCCGGAGCAAATCAGTGTGTTAATACAAAAGCTAAACCAAAGTTTTAAGTGTATTTTTCTCTCAAAAAAAAGAAGTTCAAGTGTTTTTTTTTTTCTTCTAAAGTTTTAGCATAGCAACCAAAACTGTTTTTAAGTGTATTTTCTTCGGGAGGGAGGTCAATTATATAACGCATAAAGCTTTATTGATCCTACTGTGGGTCCTACGTATGTAAGAAACAAAAAAAAAAAAAACGGATGCTTGTTCTAGAAATTCTCAGAAACATCTTTATTTTTTTTAATTTTCATCTCTTAATCAAAATTTGTATAAAGTCTTCTTTTGAGTCATGGCTTTCATCATTTGAATTATGTTTTCATCTTCTCTCCCTTGAATAATTTTCCAGGAAATTATGCCATTAATCATATATGATACATGATCTTTTGTATATGTCATATATATGATGACAAAAAACTAATGTCATATGTAATATAATTTATACTGAATTATGCATAATTTAGTCATTGCTAAAAATGTTATCGCCAATTAAAATAAATACGCACACACAAGAGACGAATAGTATATGTATTCTAGAAAATTTAGAAATTAACAGATTGTAAAGTTTTTTCAAATATGACGGGAGACGACATGATATTTTATTTTTTTTAAACGACTTTGTTTATTTGCCTCTGTGTATTATATTTCTTTTTGAATAATTTAATGTGCCACCTAACACAATTTTGGCTTCAATTCACATTTGGGTACCAATCAGCTTCATTTACCTTTTCCTTTCATTTGTGTATCTTTAGACTAAACAATTCGGATAATATATTTTAAAGTCTCTGAGTCGTGATATTTACAAGTTCTTAAAAACCCATCGACATCTACTGTCTTCATTCTTGGATTTATTTCCAGCACCCTTGGCTTTTTATCCGCTTTATCATTGGGTAAATAATATTAATAATATTCTTCATCAACGACGGTAAGTCCTACCTATCGTGACAGAGTTTAAATCATCGACATCTACGTCTCCATTATTCGATTCATTTCCAACACCTTTTTGGCCTTTAATCTTCTATATCTCACACAAAGGTAGAAAACTAGAGATAGTTGCATGCACATGGTTGATTAAAAAAAGTTATATAACTTGCGAAACTAAGACTTGAATAGTTAGAGAAAAATGGCGCACGCTTGCATAACTATATTTAAAAGCTGCTTCTAGACATTCGTATATATACGGGATCAAAAGATGATATTTTTAGTCAAAAAAGGCGATAACAAATTTGTGAAAAAATGTCGATAGTTGCATGCATGCACATCTCCATTTAAATCTCAAAGTAACACATCGCCATTGAAAATTCATAAAGGTATAACTCTATGGTTTAACCCAGCTTACCAAGACAGCTACAAAAATATACGAGGAGACAAGATCATCGATGGATGTAGCTAGGTTTTTTTTTTTTGATGTTTTTTTTTTTGATGTAGCTAGGTTAGTAAAAAAAAAAAAAAGCTAGGTTAGTATTGGATAATTATTGATTTAAAGCCAGTTCTAAGCATGTGTATGAATCCACCAGAGAAAGTATAGTAGTGTATGATCCCTTTGGAGTTTAGCTTATCAATGATTTCCGATTTCAACTAGCATCCACTTTTGTCAAACCATCTTTGAATTTCCAATGTTTTAGCATCTCTTCGTGTGTATGGCCGAAACAAGGTTCATGATTCAGTAGACTAATCTTTGAGAATTTAATTTTGAAGCTCCACTTATATACAAGAAAATCATAGGTTAATGGCGTTTGTTTAACAAACGTGTAGGCAACTTTTTACTTCGTACTGATAGGACTTCAGTTTTTGCTTTCTTTACCCGAGTTGAAATTATTTTAGACTTTTACACTCTTTCACATTCCTACAAAGAATGATTTATAAGCTTCATTTTTATTTAATTAAGTATTTTGTTCAGCCGTGACAATGCTAAAGAACATTTTTTCCACGCAGAAAAGTCGGAAAGAAACAGCTTGATTTTTTTGTAAAATACTATAGTGTCCAGTTTGACGGTAAACATGAAAATTCTTATCATGTATTAAAAATTCTTCATCAAAAATTGACACAAACTTCTGGTGAACATGAAAATTTTAATGACGTAATTTATTTTTGGCTTATTTTTCAAATAACCAAAAAAGGTAATTAGATTTTTAGTGCGAGATTAGAGAGAGATAGGAAAAGAAATAATGAGATAGATGGTATTTTTGGTTAGATAGTATATTTGTGTTTTTTATGGCTATATGGGCAAATTTCTCTTTAATTTTACTCTGCATTATAAATTTTTGGAATTGCAAATTATTGAACCAATAACATACACACACTAATTTTGCAACGGGTAAAAGAATTCTGGAACCACTAAAGTCAACTAGTAGTCTAGATCATTAATGTTAAACAGCTTGTTTGGTAGTTTTCGATAGGCCTGGACAAGGACAGAATAGTACCATAATTTTTGTTATCTGTTATTTGCTTCATAATTCACAGATATTTGATTTTTTTATTTGATTCATTTTGCAAAAATATGGATATTCGGTTTTTTGGATATCTAATTTATTTTTGATAATTACAAATATTAATTGATATTTACGGATATTTCATCCATTTTTTAATACAAGTACATTAAAAAAATTATACTAATTTAATTTTTAAAGTACTTTTTACATGATAAAAATTCTAAGTACAAAATTAATGAAACTGTATGTTTTATAAATTATTTAAGTTAATATTTACTATCATAAAATAAATGTTTTTAGAAACATTGTATTTTTGTATAAAAAATTATATTCATTTTTAATCTAATATTTTATATGTAATTTAAAAAATAAAAATTAATAAATTATATGTTAAAATTCGATATTTAATTGTACATATATATCTATTTGTATAAAAATCAGAACATATCAAATATTTGTATCTAAATTTTTTAGTACTTGTGATTTAGTTTTTTTTTAAATGAATATTAATTTTTATTATTTGATTTGTTTCAGAAATTTACGAATATCTAAATTTTTTATATCGAATTGAAGTTGTGGACCATTGTGTTTGGTACTTCAATGGAAAGTTCGAACTCATTTCTAGGTTGTGGTGACATGAGAGAAAATGACCACTTGGGCGAATCAATTGAAGTCAGAGACGAATGGTTATATAATTGTATAACAGTGAAAGATAATTGAAAATACAGGGATAGTTATTGACACGTATGGAGGCCAAAAAAAATATTGACACGTATGTGGAAACATGGATTTGAAACGCAACCCTATTAATATCCACGAATCTTTTTGATGGAACTTGGAATATGAGTCTGGTTGTCATATAATTGCGTTTGTCGAGAATGTTTGAGTTCCACTACTTCCATCATCACTTTTGAACTGTGCTTTCCCATATTCTCTCATCTTAGCTTTTGAGTCGACAAAAACTGTTCATGACCACATCCATAATGCGATAGCTAATTATTTGATGTTTTCAAAAAGAAAACTTACATGAGTCATCAACAACACTTGAAGAAGAAAGCGTATCAACAAATTCGTTTTTGGTTACAAAATAATTAATATATGCTGAATTAAATTTTGTAGTTAATCAACTATTAAATCTATTATATCTAAGTAGCATTTGTGTCAAGTTAGGCCACCTGAAGTTTTGGCATTCTATTTCTATATGTGTATGGATGGCAAAGAGTTAGTTTTAGATCATGACAGAAATGCTCCATATCCAAAGAACATGCCGCTACTGAATAGCTTTAAACAGTATACGCTAGTCCATCTTAGGCTGCATCTTTAGCATTTCTTTGTGATGTGATATATTCTGCATTCAATAGCGCCCTTTGACAACTCATACGTCCCCCTTGGATCAGTGTTTTGCCTTCATAGAAACATGTATGCCATGTAGTATTGGACACAACGGTTTATGTTGGTACTATTTTGTTCTTGGTTTCCTCTATTTTCAGCCAAACTTCCGCATCTTTCTTTAGCTTGTTCTCGAATTCGGAGAGGACAGGATCCACTTAGGCTTTTGTTCCTGTTTTTCTTTTTTTCTCTATCTCTTATAAAATTCAAGAGATGACAATTTATATTTCGCATGTGCTACTGATGATATAATTTACTTATTTGCTGTTAAAGAATGTTTGCTACCAGAGCAATATAGTTTGATCTGGAAAAAAAACTCTAAACCGACATTTAAACCAACAAAGTGGTCCAGAACAAATGCAATTTGATAAGTTCATCAATGAAATAACTATGTATCACATAGGTTAAACGTCGTACGTTGCCACTAAAACTCACCTCAAATTAAAGTGATCAATCACACGTCCTAAAATCTCTTTGGGCCACCACTGGTTTATTATACTACCACTACTACTACCAATTTGTAGTTTATATACACATATACCAAACATTAATACGTGTATATCGTAATACTTAGAAGAATAAAACACGTTTATTCGTGACATATCTCTTTCAAGTTTCAACAACCGATTAATCAAAACAACAATTTTCTCTCAAGAACTTTAAATCTTTGTTCTTTTTTTTGCAGTTTCCAATTCTCCCCCATTCATATTCATATCATGTGGCTTTCACTCGAGGGGCCCATTTTAAAAGAGAAGCACCGGCCCATTCCAACTTGTTTTTCTTTTTCTACTCCTCTCGACACCTTGTGGATTGTGAAAACAAAAATCTCAAAACCTGTGAAACAGTCAGAAGGTTCCGTGAGCATCGGGCGGTTCAGATTGTTTTCAACTAGTCATCGGAAATAAAACAAAACAGCCAGAGAAAACTTTTTCCCCAATGAGTCTAATTAGGGTTTGTGAGTGAGCTTCAAGGAGGAGGATGTGGCACGAAGCGAGAAGATCGGAGAAGAAGGTGCACGACATGATGGACGCGGCTCGGAAAAGAGCTCAGCGTCGAGCCATCTTCTTAGCTAAACGCCGCGGAGACCCCATCCAATCGATCCAAGCCGTTGGATCCCGCTACAAAATCTTCCGCGATGACGGTCTTTACCAAGCCACCGAGGATCAACAGGGCCTGTAAACAATCATCCCCTTATCTAACCAACTCTCCTTCGATTTTTTATTTATTTATTTTTATTTTATTTCTTATTACGAATTGCTGCATTAGGATACCGTGGAACGGGAAGCAGGATGTTATGATTGATAGGTATTGAAATTAGGTTTAAGCTGTTTGATCGATTTCAATTGAATCGTTTTGTTCATGGTCTCGCTTGTAACAATGGTGTGTAGATTCGATGGGCGAGCTATGCTGGATTTTGTGAGGGAGGCTGGTTCGAGGAGCATAAGGCCACATAAGAAGTCGGAGGAGGAGGAAGAAGTTGAGGAGTTTGTTAATTTTGAGCGTTACCGGGATTTAATTAAGCACCGCCGTAGAGGATGTCGGTACCTTCTTCTTCTACATTCCCTTCATCATATTTGTTTTTTTTTCCAATCATATAATGAAAAGACGATTCAAGGCGAAATCTGAGTAAAAAAAATTGAGATAAAGAGTCAGTTGGGATAAATGCTTCGTACTGTTGAACAGTTTCTGATGGGGAGGGTTTGCTACACGTCAGTCAAGAACTTGAGGCCAAACTTGCTGCTCCCTTCCTTGGAACAAAGTGCGTTTTCAACTTTAATCTTCAAGATTATGATTACGAACAAAAAGCTCGATTCTTTTAATCCTTATTGATCTTCTAGTTAATGTGAACTTCCTTTTTATGTACTTTTGTTAGACCACAACAAGCTCAACCACCTGCAAACAAAGGCACGTATTCACAGGTTGGATTTTCGTATGGTGGAAACGGGAAAGAGGCGTTGTTTGATGCGGAGGAAGATGATGATGACGACGACGACGATGAGGATGAGGAGGATGATTTCGACAGTAATGACAGCGAAGACGAAGGAATGGAAGCAATTGCGAAACAGTTTGGCGTTAAGCGGTATGGATGGCTCGTTTATATGGACAAGAAGGCGAAAGAGGAAGAGAAAAGGCAAAAGGAGCTTATCAAAGGCGATCCTTCAGTTGTAAGTTGCGAGGGCTCATTTTGATTTGTGAAGGTTATACCTTATTTTTTTCTTGCCATCTAACTGATGAACGTGGATGAATCAAAATTTTATGAAAATGTAGAAGAAGCTAAGTCGCAAGGAAAGAAGGAAGGTTTCTAGGATAGAGAGGGATAGAGAAAGAGAAACTTCAAGGAATTTTGGAAGACACATGATGCAGCATGATCCCTACAGGTAGGATAGTACAATATAGAAAAATGGAGAGTTAGTTGTATTTTTTAACTCACTTGAATGGTGTTTTTAATTTCACAGGGAGTCTCGAAGGAGTCCTACTTATGAGGCTTATCCGCGTTCAAGAAGGTTTTCCCTTGCTAACCTGCTATTATGTCATACAAGCTACGGAAAGTTATTGCTTATCTCCTCCTCGTATCCGCAGGTCAAGATCCAGGTCCCGGTCATATTCTCCGTCATACTCAAGGCGGAATGGTCATGGAGACCACTCTGACGAAATTAGCAAGCCAAAAATCGAGTATATAACAGAATTTGGAGGCTCTGGAGACGTGGGAAGTCCAAAGTTTGGAGGATATTCCCCACCGCGTTCACCACCATCTCAAACTGACCTATTCAACCGGTCGGAGCACTCAACCTCTAGTTCTTGCAAAGATACCCACTTGCTCTCCTTTAGTTGGTCGATGAAAACTTTTGTTGTGTAGAATGAATCTAAGATTTGATTATCTGTGACAACAAGGGAGAGATAGAAGCTTGCTTTCTGGAACCCCTTTTATAACTGACTGAGATTTGCTTAGTATAATGCATAGACTAGGAAATTATAATTTTGTATTTCCCTGCAGACCATCATCATCAGGACATATTCTTGAGGCGCTGCATGTTGATCCCGCATCTGGTGTTTCTCTTGAGAAAGACAAGATTGTTAAACTACCTAAACCGTCAGTGAGGTATGGTCATGATTACATGTATCAAGTTTATTTTGGTTGTATATGTCTCATCCTTTAGCTTTTGTAGTAATCAATTTAAACCATACTACGTTTTTTTTATACCTACAGTACTTCCTCAGCACTGGCGAAACTTTCAAAAGCAGGTACCTCTTCTGGAGGATCTTCCAAGCAGACACCGGTGGTGAAGAAAGAAACTCCCCAAGAACGACTGAAGAGAATCATGAACAAACAGCTAACGCAACAGAGTAAGATCTTCTGCTTATGTTATGCTTTTAAGCTTATTCCCATTTGCTACTAGAAACTTAGATGGTGGATGGATCATATGTGTACAGTTAAGAAGGACACTGCAACGGAGACTGCTAAAAAACGAGAACAGGAGAAGCAAAGGCTGGAGAAATTAGCGGAAACAAGCCGGTTGAGTCGGAGTAGACATCGCAGCCGTAGTAGGAGTTATAGTCGATCACCACCACCGAGGTTGTTAATAAAGTTATCATTTTGATTATGAGTGAGGATGACAAGGAAGTCACAGGACTTCTTCGGTTCTTAAAAGCTCTTGATTGGATCTGCTCTCTATCGAAACTTTACCTACACAGATTTCATCATCTCCTTCCAATTTGGTTTTCTTTAACTTGTAAAAAAATGTTTATGTCTGCAGAAGACACAGACGAAGCAGAAGTAGAAGTAGAAGCCGAAGCAGAAGCAGGAGATCCCGCAGGCATGTTTCAAGATCACGGTCTAGGTCCCCGTCAAGGTCATTATCTCGCTCTCCTAAACGCTCGCGCAGACGCTCTTCCTCGTATTCAAGGTCTCCCAGGTAATGTAGCAGATGCAAGCTTTACATGTTTGTACAAAATGACTTATTGAACTTATTTGACTGTTTTGCAGGCGAAGAAGCAGGACAAGGCACTGAGCTAAGAAGGAACTCTTAGTGTTGAAGCCAAAAGACTATGTTGCCTCTTTTCCTATATTTTATATATTTGTTATGTATGTTTCTTCTGATCTTTTTTATCTTTACTGTTTATCCTGAATAAAGTTTGACTGCGACTTTGTGTCATACTATATTTGTTTTGCATCCATGGTAAGAATTAAGCTTTCAGATGGTTTGTTTTGGTAGTTTATAAAATGGTAGAAAGCTTAGTTTAAAAGATAAATTTTGCTATAATTATAACAAATGTTTAGTTCAAAGCTTAATAATATTTTCTTGAACACTGATTGTTTTCTGTCAATCATTTTATATAATTATTATGTAGACGAAAAAATATAAACGTCGTGTTAGTTTAAACATCGCTCTCTGTTTTCCTTCGTTGTGTATTTTTTTCACAAAGGTTTGAAAGCAGAAATATGAAATCCAACGTGGAAATGGAATGTGGTAGGAGATGAGTTGCTATTTTACATGCGACCTTAATACATATATATTTGAAATTGAACATATCCAGATTTTTGTACTTGACTTGAATTTAGTACTTGCTAGTTATTTTAATGGTTGGTTTTAGTTGTTCAGAAAATCAATGCTATTCATAACGTGATAACAGCACAGTCGAAACACATAAAAGATACAAACGTACGTGATATTAGTTGAAAACTCTCTTTCTTCACTCGGCTATACATATGCATAATAGACGTGATTCTATTTTAGTCGGGTCTCTCTCTATATATATTAAGATATTTTTCATAACATATCTGTGATAATAAACAGATAAGAACGATTTGAATGAAGGAGAATAAAAGATCAAACGTTGAATGTGGTAGGAGCGGAGTCGCTATTTGTCACGCGCCAACTATGATACGTGGGGTTTTTTTTTTATAGTTAAGACCCATATTCAGAATTTTTGTAATACAAATTGATGGGTTTGTTTTGTTCGAAAAATCAATGCCACATTAAATAACAACGAGAGACTAGTGTGTTTTGTCGTCTGTGTCTTTGAGCTTGATCATCCCTATGCGTTAAATACACATTAGTAGCATAACGTGATAATGACTCCGGTGTTATTTTACAACCGCTTTCAAATTTCGCAACTTCACGAATAATCAGAGGAATTCAGATCTTTGGAACTATAAGTACTATAAAGCCGAGATGCGAATGCCACGACAAACGAGATTGCTTTATTAAAGGATGTATGTAATTATTAAAACAATGACGAATTAGTATGTTGGTATATAACATTACATGTGAAATGTCTTCAAACGTGGTTAGTTCGAACTGCTAAAACTGTAGTATATAAAACAAACTACTAGTGATGAAAAAAAAAAACTACTAGTTTGGAAACTAATAAACTAGTTAAACATCCACTTTATATTCAAAGAAGAAGATCGACTACCGTAATGTTATTAAACTAGTACTAAATGAAGGGAATAAACTGAAAATTGCGATGCCACACAATTATTTTCTCTACCAATTAGAACTACAAGCAGTATTTCTCTATTGAGTGAGTCTGAGTGGCTACGATCCATCTTTCTAGGTCTGCAGGGAGTTACTCTAAGAAAAATGAGCTAACTGTTAAATAACGTAAAAAAGGTTAGAAAAGAAAAAGCGGGAAGCCTATTAACAGAAACGACAAAAAGTGTCTGAAAATGTATCGAAAGAACAAACAAAAGCGCAGAATGGTCACATGGGAGAGTTGTGGCTCTCTGTGTAACGCTACAGAGGATCAAACGAAGAACAAGATAAAGCTATAACGGCATTTTTTTCCGTCCAAATCTGTTAAAAAGATTAAGAAAGTGTAATTTGCTTAAATAACCCAAAAGAAGTCAATTTCAAAATGATTTTAATGTTAAGAGATTTCTTCTATTTTTTTTTCTTATTATCACCTTTTAATTGTTGAGTATATGATCGGACCGGCCAAGACATTTGCCTTGTCTTAATGCTTACAAAACAAAAACTCTCTCTCTTTCATCTCTCAAAGTTCTCACCTTTTGAGAAACACAAAAGTACATTTTCTCTACCCTTTATTCAGTTTACATCATCACTCTCTCTCTCTCTCTCTCTAAACACACACTTCAAATCTCTCCGGTCAACAAGAAAAAAATGAGTTCAGTTTCTTCATAATAAAGCTTCCACCTTTCTTTAAATCTGAATCTTTTTCTCTCTAATTCTCTTTGCAGAAAAGGATGAGGAAGACATCTCTTTCCTCAAACAGCTTCGGTGGATTCCTAAGCCCCGGAGCAGCTCCTAACTACTCCGACAACAAAGGCTGGAGCTCCGAGAGAGTCCCCCACCACCCTTCCTCCTCCTCCACCGCTTGCTCAACCCCAACAGTCAACAACAACAACGGACCTCGTCGCCACCTCGGCTCCTCTTCCGCTCTAACGACGCCGTTTTACAGCGGCAGAGCCATACCTTCCAAATGGGAAGACGCCGAGCGGTGGATTTGCAGCCCCGTGGCGGCTGGCGTCTGTGCGAACACACCACCATCGGCGAGCTCTCAGTTCTCCGACCAGAGACGGCAGAAGTCCAAAAGCGGTCCCATTGTTCCTCCTCCCACGCTTCTTCCTCCTCATCCTCATCCTCCGACGTATTCTCCGAGGTTGTTGACTATGCGAGCCTTGGAAGCAGCAGCGGCTCCCAGAGGTTTAATGGTTTCTGGCTCCCCGTTTTCGACTGGTGTTTTGGAGGCTGATAGGGTTTTCAGAGGAAGTGTTGGTGGTGGCCATGGACATAGCCGGAGCTGGATTGATTTGATGAGTGAGGAAAGTTCATCACTTTGCTCCAAAACTGACACTGGTTAGCTCTCTCTCTTCTCTTAGATGCAATATGGATCTGAAAGTATAACTCTTTGTATCAAAAGACTCACACTTTTGACAAATACAATCTTGAAAAGACCAAAACTTTGAGCTGATTCTTGTCCAAGATCTAAGCTTTTTTTGTTGAATTTTGTGCAGAGGAGAAAGCAGAGGACAGGAAGGAGACGACGGCGGCGCAGTCTCCGGTGGTTTCAAGAAGGGACATAGCTACTCAGATGAGTCCAGAAGAGATGAGTCCTAGTAATAATAATGACCAGTCTACTCCTCAAGAGCTGCTGCTATCTCCACCGTTGGTTGTTTCTGTGATTGAGCCTCTTCCTCCTCCTCCTCCTTGTAGAGGTGGTGGTGGTGGTGAAGTGAGAGAAGTGAAGATGGATAAAGGAGCAAAGATGATTAAGCGTCCAAAGAGACGAGTTATGTCTTCTAGGATTATAATGAGGAGAGAGCAACCTGAGGTTGAAGAAGAAGACAACTCTGAAGAAGCTTCTGCTTCTTCTTCTTCTTGGGATATCTCTGAACCTGCCATGTCTCTTTCTAAGTAAACCAAACACAGATATTGATTCTTACATCAGTTTCTTCTTGGTCGTGCTATTAATGTTTTTTTCTCTCTATCAATGGCAGGTTGCAGAGAGAGGAAGCAAAGATAGCAGCTTGGGAAAATCTACAGAAGGCCAAAGCAGAAGCTGCCATTAGAAAACTCGAGGTCCCTTCCCTCCTTCTTCTTCTACCCTTTTATATAAATCTCAGCATTATTATTAATACTGAATCCTTCTTTGACAGGTGAAGCTGGAGAAGAAGAAATCAGCATCAATGGATAAGATCTTGAACAAGCTCCAATCAGCAAAGCTAAAAGCACAGGAGATGAGGAGGAGTTCAGTATCAAGTGACCATCAACAACAACAACAAGAACAACAAGAACAACAACAAGTCTCCAGAAACTCAGTGAAGATCACTCATCTTGTCAGAAGACATACTACTTTCATGACACCTTTCATGGCTTGCTTTGCTCCTCGCGTCGATTGCAGCAGAAAGTCTCCTTCTCCTGCTGCTCTCTAGTTTTCCCCATTCTTTTTGGTTTTGTTAAAAGACACAAATTTGAACAAAACAAAAAAAAACATTTGTATACACTGCCAAAAAATTTCTTGTAAAGCTTTTGATCTGTTCCTAATTTTCACTTCTCATCACACAAAGAAACATAACAACTAAACTGATGATGAGGATTCATAAAAACCCTAACACACACTAAATCATCGTTTTTCTTTTTTTGAGATGATATCCGATAAGAAACTTATTCATCTTTATATATTATTATTCATTGTTGACACAAATTCACACACTGACCTTTCAGATCTCTCTCCCTCCCTCTCTTCCTCAATTCACAACACCAATAAACCTTATTTTTAATTCCAAATTGTCTCTACTCTCAATTCAGACGTACGGCTCTAAATTATGGGATTGTTCCGGCGATTAAACGTTCGCCGTCCATCGCTGCTTCGCGGGATTGGTGACACTTGGTAAAACTCAGACATTTGTCTTTTTGTTGTCTGATAAGCCCATCTTGATACTTACAGAATATTTAAGGCCTTTTAACTCATGCGGGATTGGTGACACTTGGGCCTTTCTGTTTCGTTTATACATTTATACATAACAAAGCAAATATTTGTAACCCATTTGGTGCATTTATGTAATACTCATTTCACTGCCCAACTTTATCTCATTTGGGCACTAACTCTATCCTCATGATCATTACTACACCGTTTATGGCACAAATTCAACCTCCTCGTGCTCAATGCCGGTCATGGCCTAGACCTCATAAAGCCCATGCTTTAGGTACCATTTTTTCAGGCATATATGTGATATTTATGCGACTCCTTTCTCTTTTTTTATAATTATTATTATCCGGCTCATAGTAGTACTAGTAGGTGATAAATTATCTATGTGGTGTTTCATATTGTTTCAGGTTCAATTAGCCAGTCTTCAGGCGCAAAAGGTTATACACTCGAATACTTCGTTTAAAAAAAATTATTCAAAATTGGCAGTGTGTCGGCTCTTGACCATGGTGATAGAAGATCCACAAATAACTAAAATTAACTTATATATATATCAAAACAAAACCCGATAAAATATGTACATTTCACTATTAAGGAAATGAAACAAAAAAAAATTAAGAATATGTTTATCAAATGGCTTATATTCAGTGTTTTGCCATATACTATTAAATTGGTTAAGACGAAGAAGAAAATTGATAAAATTTAGTGTATCTAACTATGATAAATGTTCAGTTATCAATAATAAATGAAAAATAAGAACGGGCCTTGTGGTCAAGTGGCAGTGGACGGGCCTGGGACGCTAACACGTTTCAGGTTCGATCCTCCTGCTATGCGAAACTAAGTCACATTGTTCTGTTCACCTAACGCGGATATGGGTCCATGCTTTAGGACCCATTTGAATGCCCAGGAAAAGGATTCCATCCGCGGGCTTGCGACTCCCCCGGGGGTTAGGTCTGGTTCCAATAGTGACCCGGGTTTAACCCTTTTCTTTGTCAAAAAAAAAAAATAAATGAAAAATAGAAGTTGCCATGCAATTGTTATTGTTTAATCATTGAAAAAAGTTATTTTCTTCTCCTTCTCCAGCTTATGAAGCTCTAACTCTTTCACTTCACAACTGAGATTTTCCTCATCTAACTTAAACCAAATCTTTCACACCACATATAGCCTTCTCATTATCCAGAAGCAACACTTTCAAAACCATGCATTGTTCCCTGATCCTATGGTTGTCATATGCCCTCAAGGACTGATTGAAAGCAAAAATGTCAAGCATAACTACAGGGGTGAAGAAGGAGCATAGTATCTCTTGGCGAGAACAAAATAAAGATCTTATTTTCTATTTTATCATCATTGGTGACAATTTAATTGAACAAAAAATGAACAAAATTCAATTGAGGAAATGAATAAATAAAAATATATGAATTAGTGTTCAATCCATCTCATTCCTCATCTAAATTAGAGAATATTTTTTCTTCATAATTTTTTTTTCATTCATAAGAAGTTATGAAGAAGTTATTAGAGGAATAAAGGGGACTTATAAGTTTATAATTTGACAGAAAAACACCATGAATAGAATAAGAGCTGAGGAATAAGAATTTCATCATTATTTTTTTAAAGAGTAGTAGTTACCAACTGAAACTCAAAGTCATTTTTCTATTTTCTTTCTTGAAATCAAATTCACAGTTGTTCTCACCTATGACTTAACTTTGATTTTTCACCTTATTTTTGTTGGCAAGTCATCAGAAAGTTTTGACTACCAGTCACTCGTTAGTGTTAATTGCATTGAATTCTTTTAGAACTTTTGATCACTTAATGTTTGCTAATTATTGTTTATCACATTACTTGGGCTTGTTATCTGTAGGGACATAATAATTCAGTCTTCAATAAATAATAAAATCATGAGGATGCAGATGTTAGTGGTGTGGATGAGTGTTTAACAGTTTTCTTTCTTAAATAAAACAGTTTCAGCTAGAGGAAATTACTCACCACCCCAATCAATATGACCAATTGACCATTATCTAATTTTTAAAAATAATAAATATTCACAGCCATATGAAAAACAGCTCACGTTAGGCAACAAATTAATAAAAACTCTCATCCGATATTTACGCTACTTGAAGAAAACGCAAATCACATGGTAGATCCTGAAACAAACGTGTAGAACAACAAATCTACTCCATGTGTTTTTTTTTTAAAGTACTTCATGTATTTCATTAAAAATATAAATGCATCAAACAAAACAAAGTTAGCATCAATTATTTATTTTTTAATTAAAATCACCAAATGAACATAACTAAATCCAGTTATGGCAAAGAGATGAATACAAAAACTAGAACTCTGTATTTACGTAACAAATTATATGTAAACCATTAGATAAATTATTTTTTATACTATAATTTTGTAAAAAATCGCGTGATGCGCATGGCAAGGAAGAAATATCTTAGAGAAGGCAACAAGAGTAAGTCGTCTTCTTCGTTCTCACCACCCACGTTTTCTTTATTGGCAGCTATTTTATCTCGTGGCCAAGAGCAATTACAAAAACAAACAAATAACAAATACTATACAGTAACAGGCTTATATCACGTGCAACAATTACAGACAATAGTACACTAGTGCTCACAACAAACTTTACATCTTTTTTTTTCTTTTTACAAAAAAATTAATAAATAATCGTAGAGAGTATATATATAGAGACAGAAGAAGAAGTAGAGTTGCAGAAGAAAGTACAGAGAGAAACTAACTGTTTCGTAGACTTTTTGAGTTATACAATTAAATGGAGTGGCTTCGTCGAGAAACAATAGGTCACGGGAGCTTCTCCACCGTCAGTTTAGCCACTACCTCTGGAAGAAGCTCGACACGTTTTCCTCCCTTGATCGCCGTGAAATCCTCCGGAGCAGCCTGCTCCGCCGCGTTACGCAACGAGAGAGACGTTCTCGACGATCTCGGCGACTGTCCGGAGATCGTGCGGTGTTACGGAGAAGGAACGACGGTGGAGAACGGAGAGGAGGTTTACAATCTGTTTCTCGAGTACGCTCCCGGCGGAAACTTGGCGGATAGGATCAAGAAGTCCGGCGAAGGGTTGCCGGAGTTCGAAGTGAGGCGGTTCACAAGGTCGATCGTTAGAGGGTTGCGTCACGTACACGCGAAAGGTTACTCTCACTGCGATGTGAAGCTCGAGAACGTTTTGGTGTTCGGCGACGGCGGCGTGAAGGTTTCCGATTTCGGGTTGGCGAAACGGAGGAGCGGGAACGCCGGTGAGATCAGAGGAACGCCTCTGTATTTGGCGCCGGAGACGGTTAATCGCGGCGAGTTTGAGTCGCCGGGGGATGTTGGCGTTGGGATGGTGTGTAGTTGAGATGTCGAGCGGGGAAACGGCGTGGTGTTCGGAGAAAGGGATCGAGAATGTAATGTCTTTGATGGTTCGTATCGGTTCGGGAGATGTTCCGAAGCTTCCGGTGGAGTTGTCGGGGAAGGGAGAGATTTCGTGAGGAGATGTTTTCGTTAAAGACCCGGCGGAGAGATGGACGGCTCAGATGCTTTTGGATCATCCGTTCTTGGCCGTTGATGATTATAATGAGAGAAGTGATGGTTCAGTGAGATGTGGCGAAGCGGTCGAGGCTTCGGTTTCAGGTTTCACCGAGAGATCCTTTTGATTTTTCCTGATTGGAACTCGGTTCAATCTCCGGTTAACGATGATTCACCGTTCAGTTATTTGGTACGTTCACCGGAGGAGAGAATCAGTGGGTTAGTGTCGAGAAATGTACCTGATTGGTTGGTTTCATGTGATTGGGTCAACGTACGTGAGGTTGAAGGGAGTACACGGTAGTTTAATTAGTGGAGAAGACCAAGTCACATGAATGAAGGAGATTATTATGGGGTT
>NW_026617273.1:0-18177 GCF_000801105.2 Raphanus sativus | reverse complement strand
AAGACAAGACAACAATGCTCAGATGTAGAGCTGCGCATTCATCTTAAACCGAACGAGAATTTTCAATTAGTTTTATTTTCGGTTTAGATATGAAGAACCGGGTGAAATTGGAAAATTCAATTAGTTTAATGTTCGGTTCGATTCGGCAGGCAGAAATAGATCGGTTCGGTAAACGTTAAACCATATTAAACCGAAATATATGTTAAATTCAGTTTTTTAAGTATCGAACATTCTTCTTTCCTCGAGACATGAAAAAGCAATGTTGTAATAATGGGGCTTGAGTTTTGGGTTTCTTCATCTAATGATTCTCGTTAACAGAGCCGTTTCTACAGCAAGCCTTGACAACGTCGCTTGGTTTTCTCGAATCCGAACCATGAATCGCAAAATTCACTCAACTGTCTCATCTTCTTCTTCTAAACCCAACTCCGTGAGAATCCAACGTCCTCGCTCCGAAGTAGATTCAAACCCAGGTCTTCCTCTCTCTCTTTCTCTCTTCCCTGAAAATTTGTAGATCGTTGTTACGAAACTTGTTTTTTTTTTTGTTTTCTGGTATCAGGACCAGCCAATGGAGCTTCGGAGACTTTAGTATACACCCGAAGAAAAAAGCTAAAGCAGGAGAAAGATTCCGTTAAGTTTCCTCTTGCTTAGTGTGCTTTCATGTGTTACCCATTTACCATTACATAAACCTTGTCTCGTAATTTAATTGATACAGCAGCTACGTGGATTGCCTGATATAGAAGACTTTGCTTTCAAAAAGAATACTAGTAGATCATCTTCCAGTAAGTATCCATTTGTAATCAAAAAAGAATACTTACTATTTATTAATTTCAGTCATTGGGTTAGAAAGGCATAACAAAATGGACCTCCCTGACTACCCTCGTTATTGAAAGTCTTTTTCTTTTTTTTTTGGTGGGATGTTTTATCATCAATCAAACCATATTCTTTAGTTGTTGTTTATTTTTCCATGAAATGGACAAGAGATATTCTTTTAACTAAGTTTTTTTACAGAGAGATCAACGGAAACTAACATCACTGTGGCTTCAACCAAAACAGCAGGTATGTTATAGTTTCTACTTCATTCGCATAGTAGCAAGTCACGTTACCTAAGTAAATATATTTTACAGGGAGGCCAACTGAAACTAACATCACTGTGACTTCAGCCAAAACAGCAGGTTACTTCATTCCTTAAAACTTCTCTGTTTCTTCACTCACTCACACTAACTGCTTACGTATTAATCATATATAGGAAACTCGCCTGAAAACTGGGTACAAGTGCTCGAGGGCATTCGTCAAATGAGATCATCTGGAGATGCACCAGTTGATTCTATGGGTTGTGATAAAGCTGGTAGCTTCCTACCTCCTACGGTATGTTTGGTTTTTTGTCTTTCCCCAAAGCACATTTTTCCTCAAGTATGTAGTATTGCTAGTGAATAGCTTAGAGATCGTTCCTATTACTCAAGCAAGCACCTTCGCTTTTTTTTTTCTTTCTCTCTGTTGTTTTCTTATTTGACAAGATCAAGCATAGGGTTGGTTGATCAATATTTGTTTTTTTTTGGTTAAAATATGTAGGAAAGAAGATTTGTTGTCTTGTTGGGATCACTTCTTTCAAGTCAAACAAAAGATCAAGTCAACAATGGTGAGTTTTTATGTTGTTTAAGAAACAGTTATATCATCATCTTCTAAGTTTCCTGATTATAAACTGCACACTTACTAATTCAACATGCAGCTGCAATACATCGTCTTCATCAAAACGGCCTTCTCACTCCCGAAGCCATTGATAAGGCTGATGAATCAACCATTAAAGAACTGATTTATCCGGTATGTTTATCCAACTGGCGTATTTCCACCTCTAATTTTCATTACCAGTTTCTCAATAGTTTGCCTTTACATTCAGGTTGGATTTTATACAAGGAAGGCTACATATATGAAGAAGATAGCTAAAATCTGTCTAGAGAGATACAACGGAGACATTCCAAGCTCTTTGGACGACCTACTTGCGCTTCCGGGGATTGGTCCCAAGATGGCACATTTGGTAAACTGAACTAATATGTACCTTATCTTGTGATATAAGAGAGAAATGTTGTTCTCAAATTTTTCTTCTTCTTCTTGTCACATGATATGATAGATTCTGCATATAGCATGGAATGATGTTCAAGGTATCTGTGTAGATACACATGTCCATCGCATTTGCAATCGACTTGGTTGGGTTTCTCGACCAGGAACCAAACAGGTACCTTGTAGCAAGAGGTTTTCACGTCTGTGGATGTCTTTGTTTGCCTGCTCCTTTTGTTTAACCATTCTTGATCTTGTATGATTTGCTAGAAAACTTCGACTCCAGAGGAAACAAGAGTAGCTCTGCAGCAATGGCTTCCAAAGGAAGAATGGGTTGCCATTAACCCGCTTCTGGTGCGTCATCTCTCACCCTACTCTGAGACTATTTAAAACACTGAATCACAGGTCTCCTGTTCTATAGATTCTTGACTTGTCTGAAATCTTCTTACACAGGTGGGATTTGGACAAACGGTTTGCACGCCGCTGAGACCTCGTTGCGAAGCCTGCAGTGTTGCTAAGCTTTGTCCTGCTGCTTTCAAAGAGGCTTCAAGTCCATCATCCAAGTTGAAGAAATCTAAGCGAAGCAAAGAACTATAATCCGAAGTCAGGGGAACATATGAAGCTAGTTTGACTTTTATTGACTTCTAGGGTCATGGGATCGAGAGCACTTATCTATCAACTGGTTTTCCTTTTTTTTTTAAACAACCAACTGGTTTTCTTTTGTTATTAAGTAATTATTACTAAATTTAATCCGTACAATTATTTTTTTATTTTTTATCAACATAATTATTTATTTTAAATAATCTATACTATTATTTGCATAATTAGATAACTGACTAAAATTAATAATGATAAGAATTATTCAAAATTTAAAAATATATTTTAGATAAAAGATTAGATTGATTAATATTGTTTATATCTTTAATGAATAAATATATAAATTACCTATATAATAAAATGGATAAATATATAAATTACCTATATAATAAAAACGAATTCTTTATTACATAAGTAAATAAAATTAATAATGATAAGAATTATCAAAATCTAAAAATCTATTTAAAAAAATTAGAGTGATCAATATCATTTATATCCTTAATGAATAAAACATAAATTAACAACAAAATAAAAAACTAATTTTAATTTTTGATTAGTTAAATTATTAAAATTAATTATTAATAATAATTATCCAAAATCTAAAATTATATATTAAAATAAAACGAACTTATATTAATCATATTATTTAATAAAATATATTATTTATTTTATTTAACGATAAATGTATTGATCCAACTATTACTTTTTGTAAGTAAAATTTTTATTGTTTATGTTTAAATAGTATAGATGAACAAAATATATGTAATGAAAAGTATAAATAATGGAAAAGAAATGGAAAATATGAGCAAAATATAAGTAAAAATAAGTGGTAACAAAAGTATAAGATTTCAAAATCAAAAATATTTTTAATATGTTAGTGTTTTCAAAAAGTTAATACAACAATAAGCATATATATTTAATAAAATATATAAACTAATAAATATTCGTAAGAAATTTTTGTCCGCATATGCGGACAACACATCTAGTTAATTGTAATATTTAACATACTACTTATTGTTTAATACAATATTTTAAAACACAATAATCTTTTATAGCTCACATGAAATAATTTATGTTTCTTTAAAAAAAAGTCAGTGATAGCATATTTAAATCATGTGGTACAAAATTATAAATTGAAAAACGGACTGGTTTAATAATGGTTTACATTCTAACTATCTATAAATTTATTTATATTTAAGGAATCAAATATTTGGTTTGTTAAACAATCCAGTTTTGTAGGAGTAAATGATTAATTTAGGCGTGACATATTATTAAGCATATTGTTAGCAATGAATAAATGATAACTGATTTTAAAAAAATGTTTATTTTTAAAAATATCACACATGAATCAATGTTACTTCTGTTTTAATATATAAGATGAGATGATTCTGTCGTCTATATTATGGTATTCATCTTCTCTAGATAACATTTTTCTCTCATGTTTAGTGATTCATATACGCTGGAACCATGGCTTTTTCTTTTTATAACTATGTTAACATGGTGATCCCTCTGTAGTCAGACTTGGTTTTGGCCAAAAATTTAGAATAATCAATGTTGATACATGTTATATCAATATTACCAAAAATCTAAGAAAAAATTATATATAAGAAGCTATGTGCTCGTCTACAAAACTAAAAAAAAATTGAATTTTGGTTTTTCACTTAAAAATTGATATAGCATGTAAAAACTGGTTTCCTAGTTTATAAGAAAACTCTTTTACTAAAATCTTAATTGGTTTAGTTTCAAAAAAAAAGAAATCTTGATTGGCTATAAAAAGAGTTTTCTTTTCCATAATTTTAGGAAATCAGCTTTTTAGAAATTTTGATTGGCTAAGAAAATAGTTTTTGAAAAAAAAAACAAAAACTAAAAACCATAATAAAAAACTAAAAACAATCAACACCTCAGAATTCATTTGATTCTAGATACTGGTATATGACTAGATACTGGTGTGTGACTAGCACAACACACAAATGTTACATTAAAGGGGACAAGACTTCATAGAGAGTTAATTCCAACAAGAATCAATAGTGTGAATCATACAACTCTAATAATCTTGAGACCATGATAGACAAAAATGAAAATGTTCATGGCAATCTCATATGTAGAATGGTGAGGATGATGCACTCACTGGCAAGGTTTAAAGACAACCCATCTTTTCATTTTGAAAGCTAGTGAAAGCTACGTAGCATGGAATCGTTGTTGGCCATGCGTTTCGTGCTTCCGAAGCGGAAACGGAACCGGAATCACTCGGAAGCGCTCGGAATCGACATGGAATCACGATTCCGATTTTGAGGCGTTTGGAACCGCCATGGAAGCGCACGATTCAGAACTGGAAGCGTCGATGATGGTGATGTTGGAACCGTAGAAGATTTAAACGTTTTTTTAGAAAACTGTAAATTATTTTGGGCTTTTTAATTTTGATTTGTGTTTGTGAATATGTAAGTTAAAATAACCCGTTTAGCCCATTATAATAACAAAACCCTAGTTAACAAATAAAATAAAAAATTAACAGTTTTTAGAATTCACATACCGTAAGAAGCTTAAGAAGAACTAAGGAGCAGTTTCTGGTACTTTTCAATTTTACCTTTATCCAGAGAAGAGAAGAGAAGACAGGTACGTAACTCATAGACTTGATAAATAATCAATTATCATATTTTGTTTGATGTGTTGTCACTTGTTTGTCTTTATGCATGTGGTTTGTAAAACTTGTTCGTGAATCGTGAGTCCCTGTAACATGTGTGCTGTACTTTTGAGTTTCAATTTAAGTCCAAAAAATATTTTAAGTATAGTATTATATTAATTGCTGTGTACGTAGATCTTAATAATCGTTGATATAAATTGCATATTTATTTATACTTGGTAGATTAAGATATTGCTATTCATAGAAACATATATATTTTTTTTACAGGACTGATGTCTCAAGATCCTTTAAATATTGATGAGTCCTTAGAAGTAGATGACAAAGCACCCTTGTGATCTACGTGAAGAAAAGACAAAATGAGAAGTTACCTGGAGGAGGATCATGGAAGTTTGAATGCAAATTCTGCAGAAATTCATACGTTGGTTCTCATAGTAGAGTTTTGACTCATCTTCTGAAAGAGGGAAAAGGAATCAAAGATGCTTGAAAGTTACTCCTCAACAAGAGTTAACCTGAAAAAATTTAGTTGATGATTGCAAGGAGAGGATAGAACGTGCAGCTACTAAACCAGTTCCACTTCCTTCATCATCAAGGAACATGTCTAGTTCTTCTCTTGATTATGATATGAGCTACAAAGTTCCTAATGCAACTGAGTCTGATCCAAAGAAGAGAAAGGGTCCTTTGGAAAAAGCATTTAATAATGAAGCTAGGGAGCAGTGCGATGGTGAAGTATCTAGGATGTTCTACACTGGTGGTTTGTCTTTTAACCTTGCAAGAAATCCTCACTACCGCAATTCATATGTGCGAGCTTCCCAAAATTCCAGGATATGTTCCACCAGGGTATAATGCATTGAGAACTACACTTCTTCAGAAGGAAAGAAGAATATTGAAATGCTTACAACCTTTGAAGAACACATGGAAACAAAAAGAGTGAGTATATGCAGTGATGGGTTGGTCAGATCCACAACGAAGACCAATATTCAACTTGATTGCTGCAATTGAGAGTGGTCCAATGATGTTAAGGGCGATCAATACTCATGGTGAGATAAAAACCGGTGAGATGATTGCAGAGCTGATCATAGGAGGAATAAAAGAGCAGGGCATGAAAATGTGGTCCAGGTTGTCACTGACAATGCTTCAAATTGTGTAAAAGCCGGTGCACTTATTTCAGCAAAGTTTCCTACTATTTTCTGGACACCATGTGTGGTTCATACTTTGAACCTTGCTCTGAAGAATATATGTTCACCACTACTGAGCACAAGAAATAATGAAGAGGTGTATGATGCTTGTTACTGGATAAAGTCCTCAGTGAAGATGTGAATTGGATCAAAAATTATATTATGAATCATGCAATGAGGCTTGTAATGTTCACTGAGCATTGTGATCTTAAACTCCTCACAATTGCTTCTACAAGGTTAGTTTTCTATTTTTATTTTTAATTGAGAACTTACTTATATTCTTAAGTTTTAAATAAAATGATCTTATTTTTATTTTTACAGGTTTGCGTCCGTTGTTGATGCTAAAGAGATTCAAAAAAATAAAAACCGGGTTACAGCAAATGGTGATCAGTCCTAAATGGATGATTATAAAGAAGACGGTGTAGAGAGAGCATCTGCTGTGAAGAAAAAGATATTAGATGAGATTTTTTGGGAGGAGCTTGAATATGCTTTATCTTTCACTTTGCCCATCTATAGCGTAATTAGAGCTGCTGATACTGATAAACCTTCTCTTCATTTGGTTTATGAATGGTGGGAAAGTATGATTCAGAATGTCAAGAAAGCTATTCAAAAAAGAAAGGAAACAACTTATGAAGATTCAGTCTTTTGGAATGCGGTGCATTCGGTTTTGACTTCTCGCTGGAGTAAGAGTAACACTCCTCTTCACTGTTATGGCACATTCTCTTAACCCAAGTAAGATTATAAATTTGTTTTATTCTGTTCCTATCAACTTATAAAATGGTAATATTGTTTTTGATAATTGTTATATATCTTTGTTTAATGCAGATATTATAGTTCGGAGTGGCTTGCAGAAGAAGACAGTAGAAAAGCTCCACATCAAGATTTGGATGTTACAGAGAGAGAAAAAATTGTATCTGAAGTATTTTCCAAATCAAGATGAAAGGAGAGAGGTTAACGTTGAATACTCTAATTTCTCTTTATGCATGGAGGATTTGGTAGTGTTGATGTGATCCATGATAGGTTTATCTTGGAACCTTTGACATGGTGGGCTGTCATGATCTTCGGCACCAAAGCTCCAAATCTTAGCATTCAAGTTACTGGACAGCCATCTTCATCTTCCTGTTGCGAAAGGAATTGGAGTACATACAAGTTCATTCATTCTGCAATAAGAAACAAGATTGTTCCCCAAAGAGCTGAAGATTTGGTATTTGTGCACACTAACCTCCGTCTTCTATCAGAAGGAGCTCTGCTTACAAGGAAGGTCCTAGCAGTATGTGGGATGTTGGAGGTGATCAATTTGATTCACTGGATGAGATTAATCTCGGAAGACTTGAGTTTGAGGATCTTTCTCTTGATGAACCAGAGTTGGAAGCTGTTTTGTTTGGTGGAGATGCTGAAAATGAGATCGACAATGAGCTTGATATTTGAGTTTGAGTTTAAAACTTTATTTTTTCTGAGTTTTTCTTTTGTTAACTTCCATGTTGAAACTTTAGTATTTAAGTTTTATGTGTTGGATTTTCATTATTAATTTTTATTTTATCTAGTGTTTCAATATATATATTATATATTATATATATATATATATATATAACGCTTCCAACACGTCCCCGTTTCCTAAATATTTTAAAATTTTCGCTTCCACGCTTCTTTACGTCCCCGCTTCCGCGTCCCCGCTTCCGTTTCCATGCAGCATAGAGTGAAAGTCAAAGACTCGAGACACCCAACCAATTTGATTGCCAATGCCTAAGGACAAAATGTTTCTAATCCATTTATTAAATCATATTTGACCAATGACCATCGTTCCATGTCTAACCTAAAAGGATTCGAGAAATTTTGCAGTAATTAAAGACCCGAGTAAATAATTAATTAACTGTGTAGTGAAAAAGTGAAAAGACCCCTTCCGGTAACTAACTTCCGATAAACGACAAAAAGGTAATCTTCTATTAAACCATTTTGAGATTTCGACGGTCAAGTTTCAGATCCTTTGAGAGATCATCGGAAAGTGATGACGGTCGCGGCGGGGATAGGGTACGCGCTTCTTGCTCTGGGACCCTCTCTTTCACTCTTCGTCTCCGTCATCTCCAGAAAGCCCTTCCTCATCCTCACTCTTCTCTCCAGGTAATGAGATTCGTTTCAATTCGATGTGGTTAGCGTTTAGGGTTTGGAATCTGATAATCCCCTCTCTCTCTCTCTCTGTCTAATGTTTATGCAGTACGTTGGTGTGGCTTGTGAGCCTGATCGTCTTGTCTGGACTGTGGAGGCCGTTCCTCCCTCTGAAAGCCAATGTGGTGTGGCCTTATGCTTTACTTGTTCTCTCCTCTGTTTGCTTCCAGGAAGCTCTTCGCTTTCTTTTCTGGAAGCTTTACATGTTAAGTACACTCTTCTTCTTTCTTTTTGAGTTTAGAGAGAGCTACAAATAGTTAATATACTTTTAGATATTAGACTTACAGAGTTTGATAGTTGTTGGCACGTGTTAAGTGGAATCTATCTGATGTTGTGGTTTAAAGGTATGAGGGTTGGTTGCTTTATAGATTGGCTCTGAGTTCTGAAACATGTTATTTGTTGTTATTACTGAAGGAGGCTTGAAGATGTCTTGGATTCCTTTGCGGATCGGATCTCTAGGCCCCGCTTGTTTCTCACTGATAAGCTCCAGATTGCTCTCGGTACGCTATTCCTGTTTGTTTTGTCGAAATTCCAAGTTAAGTTCATAGATTATCTGCTGGTTTGTTATGTTAGGACAAGACAACTGTGGACTACTCCTGCTGTCTGAAAAAGAAAAAAGCATGAGCTGCAATTATCTTGTTCTGGAATAGGATATTATGTTCTGTTTTTGACTTCTAGCTTAGGCGTTATTTTTCTGATTGTGGGAGAAGGAGAATACTGAAATGGGATAAATTGGCTGCAGCTATCTTGATCTAGAATAGGATATTATATCTGCAGCTTGTCAGATCGTGTTTAGGCGTTCTGTTTTGGGGTTGTATGAGAAAGGAGAATGCTAAAATGGAACCTAGAGTAGAGAACCATCAGGCACTTGCTCTGCATTCGGTTTTCTTACTGTTTGATATGATCTAAGACTATTGTAGTCAATTGCATGCAGCTGGTGGTTTAGGTCATGGTGTGGCTCATGCTGTCTTCTTTTGTTTGAGTCTCTTAACTCCCGCATTTGGTCCAGCCACATTCTACGTCGACAGATGTTCGAAAGTCCCATTCTTTCTCATCTCTGGTGAGTCAACCGAACCCAAGTTTTGACTTTTTACAGCGTTAGAGTATTAGCTTTATGACTTGTTGGTTGAGTCAGTTTTGTGTAATAGTACTCATGCTGTAGTCTTGCTACCATGTCTTTACAGCAATCATTGCTCTTGCATTTGTCACGATCCACACATTCTCGATGGTCATTGCTTTCGAAGGGTATGCAAAAGGAAACAGAGTAGATCAAGTTATAGTTCCAGTCATACACCTTTCTGCTGGAATGTTGGTATGATCTCAGACTATTTGTCCTTCTGCTATAGATGATGATACGCTAGTGCATTTTTGTTTTTGCTCTTCTAAATGTAATCTTTTGTGTTGTCTTGGTGCTTAATAGACATTGGTGAATTTTGCATCGGAAGGCTGTATGATTGGCGTTCCTCTTCTTTACCTTGTGGCATCACTGACTCTTCTGCATTGTGGAAAGATGGTTTGGCAAAGGCTTATCGAAAGCCGGAACCAAAGTGGCTCGACCTTACGGTGATCTAGCCTCAGGCTCAGTCTTTTAGGCTTTATCCTCTTTAACTGCGTCAAAACTTAAATGTTATGTTCTTTTTTCTTTCTTAACGCAACTATGATCCTGTATTATCGAAACTTTGACAAAATTTGATCTACTTTTTATAAACTTATATTTAACACAATATTAAAATAATTATGTTATAAAATATTAACATTATATTAAAAATACATATTAATATTTTAATGTTAATATAATTTATAACATGTTAGTCACCAAAGTGAGTTTGTTATTTATTTATAAATATTAATAAAATTAATAAGAGTATGATTGAATCATGATTAAAAAATGCTATGAATGACCTTAAAGTTTAATGATCAATTGTTTTATTTTCTATAGTTTTTTTTGGTAAAATTATTTTCTATAGTTTTGGAGATAACCTTAATGTGAATCATTAAATATAGTAATAATAAGAAAAGTCTCTTTTCATTATAGTTGATAGAATCATATGGTATTATTTGATTATAGTTTGACATAATTAATCACTAAAGTAGAAGTATTTGTGTTTAAATATTGCGAAATATTACCTAGATACAAACTTGATTGTTCTTTGTTTTAGGTTACCATTCCCTTTAAGATCTGATCATCTCCAATTAGAAGTTTATAAGTTATTTATTAATTGGGATGTACAACTTAATTATTTATCACTCATTTTTTCAAAGTGAAATCGAATGCAAACTGCAATTACTAATTCATAATTCAAGATCACTTTTCAAAACCAAAAACCGTAACTAGAACACTAATTCAGACTTCAAGATCGATCAAAGACAAAGATACACACAAAACTCAATCAAATCAAACCATAAATATTTCAAATTCTCATTCCAGAAAAAGAGTCATTATTTCTTTTGCAGAAAAATCAGTTTATAACTCAATGCAGAGAAATATATGGGTTGTGAATTAGATACTAAATCTTAAATCAAATTCTTGTTAGTTATTATACAATTTTATGTTGCCTTTAAAGGTTTCATTCTTCTAACTATGATTGTGAACTCAAGTCCAACGAGTGTTTTTCTCTCTCTTCGACTGATAAACCATTTGCTTTGAAACAAGTTGATTGCTTGCTTTTTGTTAAAATTTTTTTTGATTGATTAGACTCTTCTATAAAAAGAAATCAAAGTTGAATGCACAAAATTGTATCTCTATAACAAAAAAACAAACACAAAATAAACTTGCAATCAAGTAATGATCCAAAATATGTGTACTATTCTGGGGTTTAGAGAACATTTTGCCAATTTTAACTTTGGAGAAGGGAAGCTTCTTCAAAACCATGAAAAAACTAAACCATAGTATAAATAAGCTCATTTTCCCAAAGTTCTCTCTTAAAGAATATTTCGTCAATTAACAATTTCAATTTTGTAAAACTTCTGGAAATGTAAACATAATTCTTCGACTTTTCAATCGCTCTAGTTAAGGTTTGATTTGAGATATGATTTGATTTGAGATATAAGACTCAATTTGAGATTTTCTTTGTAGTTAAATAATGGTTCTACATTAGAAATGAGAATTTTGCAACATGCTCTAGGTAATGTTTGATTTGATAATTTGAGCTTTTCTTTCTTGTTAAGTAATAGCTCTGTTTTTGGAATGGGAATTTGAAATGTTTAAGGTTTAGTTTGATTGAGTTGTGTGTGTATCTGTATCTTTGTTTGATCTTGAAGTATGAATTAGTATTTTAGTGACAGTTGACTGAATGCTCGTCAAAGTGAGAACCCACTCGTTGAGGTCAACATTGTGCACATTGTCGACACGCCACAGTCCTGCATTTTAATTAGTAGGATGTATTAGGATCCAATGTGAGATATCATTAATTAGAATAGAATCACTCCACGAATCCTACTAAGCATTTACAAAATACCTGCAAATTCCACCGGTATGCGATAAGAGTGAGTTGGTGGGCCGAATAGGTTAGCGCTCTGGAATAGAATCTGCCACTCAAGAGCCATGAGATGCCTGTGGAGAGAGCTCTGGAGTATGGCCACCACACCTGCAGGAAATCCAGCTTGATTCATCTCATTGATGCTCTTGATGGGAGGATAAAGATCAGCAGGATCAGCCATTATTCCGGCAAAAGAAACACAAGATCCATCTTAGTCAGAATCACAAAACCCCAAGGAGCCGTAAACACTCAGATCCCACAAAAGAAGTAAAACACTCAAGATCGATATCAATAACTACTTCGGTCATACTGTCTTAGAATATATTGGTAATGATAATAGTCAGAACCGCAAAAACCCACAAAAGGAAATTCAGAATCGCAAAACCCCTCCCCCTCAAAAGGAAACACTCAAGATCGATATCAATAACTACTTCGGGTATACTGTCCTAGAAGATATTGGTAATGATAATAGTCAAAACCGCAAAAACCCACAAAAGGAAATTCAGAATAGCCAGATGTAGAAATAAAATAGAAATTGTTAGACGATATATTCGAACTTGTCAGTAGCCAGGTGTGGCATGTGTTCCACACTATTGTTTTATTTTTTATTAATAGTTACTGCTAAAATTATTGAAATGTTAATTTCTAGGAATGACACTACTATAAGAATATGATTTCATGCCTCATACGTAAACCAGTTCTGGATCTGCCCTTGATGTTACTCTTACCAACCATCATCTTCCCAGTCGAACTAGTGTAGTTTATACTTTATAGCATTAAACTGGACTGAAATCTTCTTATATAATTAAAGGCCGAAAACATATGTTCTTTCGGCTTCTTGCCATGATCGGCACTATTAGTCTCTTATGATTTCTATGATGAAATCTACCCAATATATTCTAGATTTAGATTAATTCAGATCACAAACTCTCTCTTCTGTAATTCTTTTCTAGTATGTGTTTATTTGTTATTGTTTTTGTTACCAACACCAAAAACATACTTACAAACAATCACCATCATACATGTATATATCGATGTAATTGTACCTTTATGATCATACATTTTGTGTCTTTATGATCATACATTTTTATTTGCGTCTTTATGGCGACACCTTCTTATTTATGTCTTTTTATTTAATGGACACAAGTTTATATTATATGTGATTAACATATACATATACAAATGGTTATAGAAAATTATATATTTAAATTAAGCAAAGGAAGATAGTTATTAATATACCCAAATTCTAATGAATTTAATCGAAACTGATCCATGATAGTATCATTTTTATATTAGAATTTTTAGAACTTGAAGTTTACAATTAAACCAAAAGATTCATATACAAAAAACAAAATTTTCTTATATGTATGATCTTGATAGGTTTAACGGGCTGGTTGAAACAAGTTTACGGGCTTTCATACAGTAAAAAGTGATTCCTAAACTTGTGATTGTAAATAGTGGCGGACCCAGCCCAATATTTAACCGGGGTCATATAGATACAACTTTAAAAAATTAATGAAAAGGTGTCAAAAGGGAATCGATCATGGGTTTTTTTGGGTGTCAGAGTGAAGGGATCAACCATTTTTGCTAGGGATTTCCTTACAAAACTTACCAAATTTTACTTATTTGATCATTTAAGGGGTGTCATGTGACCTCCCTAAAGTCTGAATGGGTCCGCCTCTGATTGTAAATGCAGTCGGTGGCAGAGCCGAAGTTACTATCTCTGTGGAACTTTTTTCCTTGGCATTACTTCCGCACCGAAGATAGTAGAGTTGGCAGGGGAAATAGCAACACACCTTGCAGTCTATATCCGTCGTTGAACGTTGATAACAACTTTCAAAAAGAGATCCTGACTCTCCTATCACCCAAAGAGTTCACAAAAAGAGATGTTCTGGCATTTGCTGATGTTAGAATATAGATTCACATTCAAGTTCAAGTTTTAAGTTATTTGTAGCTATTTATCTTAAAATGGCAAAATATGTAAATGTATAATTACATGATGTAATAACAGTTTATATTGTCCAGCAAGTTACATGCTATTTAAAAATTACAAAATTATTTGATAATCAATATTAATATGTCTAAAACATATAACCTATTTTTTTTTGTCAGTAATATCACAGACTCATATTGACTCTGTTAACCAAACTGGGGGATCCGTATCCATATGGACGACATAAGCCGGTTGCTTTCTTGCACTGCCTTCAAGACCATCCGCCTTCTTATTCCTTGTCCTGGGTACATGGATAATCTCCGAAGAAGTAAAACTACTCTTCAACATCCTTATATCTTCTAGGTAATTTGCAAAGGCTGGCCATTCATCCGGTTCCGAAACTATCTTCACCAACTGCGAACAATCCGTTGCAAAAGTAACATTATACTGTCTTAAATTCCTCATACATTCCATTGACAAGATAAGAGCCTCAATCTCTGAGTGTAGAGGAGATAGTGAAGCTCTTGTGTTCCTTGCTCCCATCAGACCTTCAAAACCTTCCAACGTACTGTACCATCCCTGACCTGAAAACATTTTCTTATCCTTCCATGATCCGTCTGAGAAACACCATCTTCCTTGAATATCTGGGACTTGTACATCTGTTGATGTCCTAGACGATTCCAGCTTCTGAGAACTAGACTCTTGTGCTTCTTTCCAGAGCTGAGACTTGGTTTCGGCTAGATTAAGTGTATTTCGAGGATCAATATCCAAATTACTAAAAACTTTATTATTTCGTGCCTTTCAAATATACTATAATATCCATGCAAAATTATATTACTGGGGGAACCCGCCAAAACAAGTAATCCATGTTCGCAAATAATGAAGTGGTGGGGAAAACCATTTGATGTGATGGTATCCTAGAGAGGATCCATACTTGGACCGCTGGTGGACATTCAAAAAACACATGATTGATTGATTTTTCATGGTCTCCACATCTACTGTAAATAGTATCTTTGTTAATTCCTCTTGCTCTAAAATTCTTCATTACCGGGAAGCATTTTGACAACATTTGTCAAAGAAAATGCTTCATTTTTAGTGGGCAGCGAGTTTTTCAACAAAAAGCCTTCAAAGGGTTAATAGATGATCCTAACTGCAGTAAGACTCGCTCTATGTCGCGGTAAAACATATAACCTATATATTTATAAATACAAACGTTAAATAGTTAAAAAGTAACTATTTTAAAAGATATATTTTTATAAATAAACACAAACCAAAAAAAAGAAAATCATATGTTAAATACATTTTCACAAAATGATTTTTTAATAAATTTTAAAATTACTATATAGAAATTAATTAATCTAGCGTTCGTTAAGACTTGGGTCACAAACATTCATTCCGAAATATATAAAGGTTAAAAACCAATTTAAATCAACCATGTATGATGATGTACTTTAGAAGTAATGAAAGATAATGTAGAAAAATTAACAATCGCCTGAACACCATCAATAAATTTGTACTTCAATAATCCATGAACATCATCATCGATTTGCACCAATTAAACCAGAGTAATCGACTTACATCGAGATTCCGGTTCGGTTCAATTATTGGATTTTGAACGGGAGGCCAATCCAAAAACCGGATTCCTACCTCTCACACCTATAAAAAGCTCCAAAGCCCTAAAAATCACTTAGGATTAGGAACCTCACCACAGCCTCTTGAACTTAACCTAGAAGAAGAAAAATGGCTTGCACCACAGATTTCCGGTGCCTCGACGAAGGATTCGGCGGCAAAACCGCCAAACGCAAACGCGAATCTCAGGAACAAGCCGCCGCCGATGAAGCCTCGATGGACATCGATTCGGTCAATCCTCCATCCGCGAAACGCAGCGCCGTCGCCTCCTCGGAGGATCCGGACAAACCCGTCGCCGCCGCCGTGGCGATCGGGAGACCGACGTACGACGGCGTGATAGCCGGGAAAGTATCGGGGCGGAACTGGAAGACGCCGCGGACGCACAGGTCGTCGGGGAGGTTCGTGAGGAACAAGGGGCCGGATCTGGAGGAGATGAAGAGGCAGAGGGAGATCAAGAGGGCGTACAAGGAGAGGAAGAACGAGCTCAAGGAGGAGATACGGAGCCACAAGGTGGAGAAGAGGAAGAAGAAGGAGGAGAGGGAGAAGAGGAAGGCGGAGAATGTTTTGAGGACGGGGACGAAGCTGCAGAAGATTACGAACCCGAAGACGTTGAAGAAGATTGCCAAGTCTAAGCAGAGGAAGCATCTTAAAGTGATTCCTGATGAGGTGGTGAATGGGAACAAGAAGAGTATCATTAATTAAAGTTCAATTTATGTTTTTTTTTTTGAGTTTTTGTATTATCTTGTGACGTTTAGTCAATTTCATCTGAGAAACAACTTTAATACAGAGTTTGGGAGGTTCTGTTTTTTTTTTCTCAGTTATCTTGTGTGAATTGCCTCTGGTTTTTTTCCGAATTTCAGTTCTTAGTTTCGTTCTGTGAGAGAGGTATCTTTCTCTATGGTTAGTCACTTAGACTGTTCATAATCTTAAAGAACACGTAAGCTTATATATAGAGATGGTGGAGCTAGTACCTTAGAAGTTGGATCGTCCTCTTTTCCTTCTCTAAGTCAGTTGGCTGAAACAGAGGATGATCAGGTAAATGCATATAATTTGAGCAATTAACCATCAGAGAATAACGGCTAATGAAGATTGTAAGTGTATGCAAGAGCTATCCTCTACATTGGAAGTTATCCGCAAAATGCATCAGCTGAAAATTAAACCAAATGTAGTAGTAACCTTTTCTGCTATTCTAAGATTCGCAGGTTTGTCTCTCTTTTAAACTTATGGAGTGAAAGATATGACCTAGTTGATGAGGTTATCATAAGATTCGCAATTTAGCAGTATGTGTGTTTCGCTGTGTGGCTTCATTTTTCTGAGGAGTCTTATTTTGTCGACATGTTTTGTATCATATAGGGTGCAACTCATTTGGAATCGATTTTTGTGTGTTACTAGCTGGTTGCTTTTGAAAACGGAAACGAGGCGCAATTGGTGGAGCTTGAGGAGAGATCTAGGCAAGTTTGGGAGAACTTATGGTCTGTCTTGCTTGGATTTGCACCTTGTTTTTTCTGGTGCTGCATTCGCAATGGTCCATGTTTGATTGCTTAACATACGCTCCATTGTCTGTGAAGGTCATGAGTTATCTAAACTCTCCAGGTATTAGAGCTCTTCCGCTTAGTTGCCGATATAACATGGTCGTTAAACGAATTGATGCGGTTGTTTCAGAATATTTGAAATGTTTTTGCTAATTAATCACTTTTGTTTTGTTTTGTGGCAGCATATTAACTGGTTGAGGGAACACATCAAAGTGGTTAGAGACGGAGCACTTAGGCCAGCGGTTGAAGCGCTTTTGAGGGGAACAGACGCACGGTTCTACCTCTCAAAATACATGGGACGGTTCACATCAAGCGGTTCGGTCGGAGCAGCTTGGCTGCGTGAATCAGCTACGGTCAAACTCTTAATCGTCCATGACCAGATAACCACCAAAACTAGCGCAACAAGGAGGTCAACAGAACGACATGACAAACCTCCTCATTTTGCAGCCTCTTTTTTTTTTTAGATGTAACAATGTATGATGACACATCAAATCTATGTTTTATTCCCAATAACATTGGGAATCTGTGCTAATATTTTGAGACAAAACAAAATAATTATGTGCACATGGTTTTTGTTTAACCAGACAATGACGAATCAAATTTCAGACTAATCTTTTGTGAAATGCTGAGTTCTTATTGGAGAGGACAAAATGAAAATTGTAATGGTTGAAATTATCTGTCTGGTTTTTACCAATAACAAGGAGGAGTCTTGTTTCACTGAATTATCAGGGTTGGTTTGAAAACAGTACTCTTAATCCATGTTTTGTTATTTCATTCTTGTTCAGTTTTATTTGAATTTGGTGTGTGTGAATATATGAATTGTATATTTCCTCTATTTTATAAAATAACAATGTTAAAGAAGTAGATCTTATTAATTGAAAAAGTACAAACTATTATAACTTTATAAGAAAGCCACTGATGGGAAATAAAGAAGTAGACTATCATCATTTATGACTTTTTGCTATTCTCCGCTGGT
>NW_026617272.1:0-18186 GCF_000801105.2 Raphanus sativus | reverse complement strand
GGAGCTGTTCTTTCTCTTCTGTTGTTGCTCAATGAGGATAGCTTTGTGAAGAAGCTCATAGATGTCATCATAATCCTGCAGCTCCAATCGATCTTGTATTTCTCTGTTGAGACCAGCTTGGAACCGAGGCCATAGTTGCATTAGAATCCTCAAACAACAGATGCTTTTATCATGAGAGTCTCCATCTCCTGATAGTAATCCTCCACGCTCTTAGATCTTGAGTGAGCCTCCTTAGTTTCAGATGAAACATCCCTTGTGGTAATGACTTGGAACAAATCGTTTCCTCATGAGAGTCTTGGAGTTCAAACCAACCTGATACTGCTGCTTCCCCGTTCTTCTTCTTGTTGAAGTAATCTGATCCCACCAGTGAAAGAGCATAACCATTGAATTCAGTTGCTGCAAGCCTAACCTTCTTGAGCTCTGAGTAGTTGTGACAATCAAAATCAACTCTATCTTTTTTTCCCAATCAAGGTAATCGTCTGGATTGCTGGTACCACTGAAGATTGGTACTCTGAGCTTGATGTTACCAAGACTGTCATCTGGCCTGTGTCTCTCTGCCCGGTTGGTTCTGGTCTGAGATGGTGCTCTAACTGATCTTACTTCATCTGAACTCCTTCCAGAAGAGGTGATATCATCACCAGTTAAGCCAGTAGCAACTCTCTTGCCTCTCCTTTTCTCTCTAGCAGCTTTCCTAGCCTGAGAAGCACTACCTAAAACATTGTTAGTAGCAAAGGAATTTCTTTCAAATTCAAGTTTCTTAATCTATTGCTTTCATCAGAGTTGACATCATAGCATCCATCTGGACTTTGTTGAATAGGTTTGGATGATCTTCCCGCTCATGCTCTTTGTGGGAACCGAAATTCGCACTGTCGATTTGGATTAAGTAAAACGTAGGAAACTAAGTTGACCTAGTTTTCCCGAGGATCCCGGCTATCTGCTGGGCCACGCACGACAGAGTTAAGACAAGTCTAATTTGAGAATAAAATACGCAAAAATAAGTAGAGCAAAAAAGAAAGAATCTTATTTCCGAATCTGCGGAGAGCGTTTGGACAACAGGTCAAGATCTCGGCCGCAAGAGCTGTCGATCGTCGCTAGTCTCGAATCCTAGATCTAACCTAGTTGAGTCGCAGCTCGCTAAAAAAGGAATAAGCGCCTAAGTTCTAAATTGCTCTGGGAGTGGTTTTCTTTCTTCTGATTTCGGATCCCCCTTCCTCTGCTCCTAGCTTTGCTTATATACTCCCATATGACGGTCTATCCTTGATGGGCTGAGTCTGCCGCGGGCTGGACTTTTTCCATTTTCGTTGGCTTTCGCGTTTATCGGGAAAGTTGACATTTATCTTTTCCGGAAAGTTGACATTTATCTTTTCGGAAGTTTAACATTTATCTTGTCTGGCGAAGATAATTGTAAACTGTCGCATCTATCCTTTAGAAAATCGTAAATGGGGTCGTCCGATCAAGTTCGGTCCCTTTCGGGCCGTCTTCCGGACTTCCGCTGTTTTTCTACGATTTCTTTGAAATGATGCTCCTACTTAGATGTCGAGTCTTTCGGAAGATCTTCGATCCATTGCCGTGGTGAATGGTGTTGAGATAACCATCACCGTTTTATACGAAGTCTTCCTATCCGTTGACGTCTTAGGGGTTCTTTGAAATCCTGGAGCAGAAGAAGGAGTTTTTTGCGGGGACTCGGAAAATCGCAAACACAGATTTCTGGCGACCCGGAGGTCCGGAGTTTACGCACGAAGACTAGCCGTCCGACGACCCGAGCCAGCGCGGGGCTAGCCGCCCGGCGACCACGGCCAGCACGGGCGCTAGCCGCCGGCGGCCACGGCCAGCACGGGGCTAGCCGCCCGGCGGCCACGGCCAGCACGGGCGCTAGCCGCCGGCGGCCACGGCCAGCACGGGGCTAGCCGCCCGGCGGGCCCACGGCCAGCACGGGCGCTAGCGGCGGCGGCCACGGCCAGCACGGGGCTAGCCGCCCGGCGGCCACGGCCAGCACGGCGCTAGCCGCCGGCGGCCACGGCCAGCACGGGGCTAGCCGCCGGCGGCCACGGCCACGACCGGGGCGGCTGTTCGTTTCCTTCGGTTGGTGCGTTTTCTGCGTTTTTAGTTTTTCCTTGTGTAGAGAATGTATCTAGCTGTTGATTTCGAGATGATTAATCTCGAACTTTAATGTTTTCCCGAGGTTTCTCGATTAACAATTGGTCTCTCGAGGTTGCTCTTACATCTTTCATATTTTTCCGAGATTTTCGGACATCGATTTCGTCTTGACCGATTTTGACCCCAACAGTTTAGCCCCCCAGCTAGCTAGGAATCGTAGGGTTTGGAGATCCTAGCTTGCGGTATGGTTCATGAGGAAAGAATGGAGACGAAATCGTGTCGAAGGTCGGGGTGAATAGTAAAATTTTTTTTTCTATAAGTACTTGTGAATTCTTTACCATTCTTACTTCACCCAAGAATCTCAAGCTAATCTCTCTCTTGCAAATTCTCTCTCTACTTTTTAAGAAAAGAATGACTTCAAGATCGAAATTCTCGAGGGAGGCAGTCTCACTCGTCTTCGGATAGTTTTCACGCTGAGGAAGAAAATCCGAAGCCCGAGGTTTCAGAGATCAACAGGAACGCGTACTGCGACGCTGTCTTTGGCACTGATGCTCCCCTTCCCGTGATCCCGATTCCCCGGCGACCTCTGAGGGCGCGTGGAGAAGTCGACTCACCGAGCGAAGTATCCCCCGAATATCTCGAAACTCTTCGAGAGTTTTATGGAGTTCCGGAGGGAGTTGTGTTTCGCATTCCCTGCGGGAATGAGAGTTCGGAGCATCCTCCGGAAGGTTACTTTTACTTGTTACGAGGCGTTCTTGACGCAATGTCGACTGTGGTTCCCAATCCCTGGGGTCATTGTTCAGGCCCTCGACCGTTTCGGAATCGCAATCAGCCAGCTGAATGTGTCAGCTTTGGAGAGCTGGCTCGGCGTTGTGATTTTGAGTTACGAGTTAGGGATAGACCTTAGCCCTGCCGATTTCGAAGGGTTATGGAACTCCAAGGCGACGAGCATCAATGGAGTTTACTCCATGAAGGCGAGGACCAACTTTTCGGTAATCAATGGAGTCACCTCGCACGCCAAGGATTACGTCGATCGTTTCTTTTTTGTGAGGATAGACGGAGAGTCCGTCGAGGAAGGCTTCCTCCATCTATTCCCGACAGACTGGTTGTACCAGCGAGGTAAGATTGTCGCACCCCCACTCTTATAATCCGAAAGGCGAATACCGAACGTGTTTGTTTTTTTTTTAGAGAACAGGTGTCTCGCGCATGTTCCTTCCGATCTTTCGGTCAGGAGGGATCTTTTTAGGTCGAGGCCTTGTTCCTGGAACTCCTTTACTCTTGACCGGATTCGAGGGGCGGTCGCGCTTCACCGATCGCGGGGTGGTACACGTCCCTGTGCGTGAACGATAGGTCCTACGTTTTTGCCCTTTGAGGCAGAGGCGGAGACCTCGTAAAAGATAAAGGGATCGCTTTCGAGACTTCGTCGGGAGATGGCGCGCCGCCGAGATATGATCCTGGCTTTACCTCAGAGAATCGGGATGTTCCTCCCCCGGGTGATTTCTTTGACGAACTCCTCCGGCGTTTTCCCGTGACGAGTCTTTAGACAACGAGGAAAGGGACAAGGTGACTGCGGAGGGTGCTCGCTTGGTCAACGAGGTTTGTTTTTGAAACTTGAGTAACTCCACTTTTCTTTTTATTTGACCTCGGCTTCTTTGCAGGCCGTGAGAGTGTGGAATGCATCGATCGATGGGAGTTTCCGCACTGCCCGGCTGGCCCGTTTCAAAGCGGAGGAAACGGATAGGGAATTATCTAAGTATCGGCTGGAGGTGAGGAGCAAAATCGCCGGCAAGCCAAGGTCCAGGCTCGAGCCCTCGCTCGTGCGGAAAGGAGCGGACGGAGAAGAGCTCGCCGCTGAGATGAACACGAAGGGCCGAAATTTTTCTACTGAGTTCGAAGCGTACAAGAGGCTCAGGACTTTGTAGGTGATTCTCGCGAGTGCCGTGGTTCGGTCGGTACTCTCAGCAAGATGCAGCGTGAGGACTTCTCTCTTTCCGGCGAACTTGCCACGATGGATGGTTCGATGAGGATATGTGCCAGCGCCGAATCCCTTGTTCCTCCGATTGAAGGGAGAATTCGAGAACTGTGGAATCCTATCCAAGTCTCAGAGGATACGGCGGATGTAGGCGAGGGTTCAAACGCAGGCGACGGGGGTGAGGAGGTCGACCAGCCCGATTCTTCGTTCGGAATATCTCTAACCGACTGCTATGCATTTGATTATAATTTATGATAGGCCAAGTGTGGCCGTTTGTATGTATGTGTCGCGACCCCTAGAGGTCGCGTGACTTTATGTTTTCGGGATCGGCCGTTGGTGGCTTTCGAATCCCTGTTATAAATGCCTTTTATGAACTATGCGTTTTGATTTATACTTTCGTCAAGTGTAGAGGGTTTGAATACGCGTAGTCACTTCGCATTCAATCTCTTTTTTTTGTCGCTAGGTCCGTAGGTCACTTCGTAGCGAACGTTAGGTTTGTAAGCGATAAGAGGCAAATTTTGGGATCTCGTATTCTGGATACTTATGCCTATGAGATGTCTTAGATACCAGCAAGGCCGGGTTTAGGGCAAGACCTAGGTCTACTTTCGGACTGAAGCTGTGCGATGACAAATCGGCTTTCGTTTTGCTTGTTTGCGATTTTGACCTGACTCGTACCGTTCTAGAATCTGCGAAGTGCTTATCGGCTTATATGATTCGTTTGGGTACGAGTCGAGCTACTTCCTTTACGAAGAGCTAACCAAAATTTGGATTTTTTTTGTATAGCGCGCTATGATATCCTTGTCGGATGCAAAAGGACTTCGTTAGAAGCCGGACTACGAATTTGATTGAGTGAAACGTTTCTGTATTTTTCCGTCGGGGCCAATCGACGGAAATGGTTTTTAGAGTCGCGGATGGACTGTTTGTGGAGTTTTTAGAGTCGCGCGGATGGACTGTTTGGAGGAAAATGGAGAATCGAGACCTTTTGGGAACTAACGACGTCTCGCGTTCCTTAAAGATATGATTTTCGTTTTCCTTAATGTTTATGCGTTGAGTAAGCATTTGAATCAAAAGGATTTATCATTTATAATGTAGACTATATGCGAAAAGTGTTTTTGCGGGAGTACAAGGATATCCGTTCCCATCTCCCCCCCTTTTTGGCGAGGGGGATAGCTGAACTCGTCGGGTTGCGACGAGCTGCCTACGTACCTCTTGCGAGGATCAAGCCATCTCGTAGTTCTGCTTCTATCACGGTTGTTATTACTCCACGATTTCTGGCGCCTTGACTGTTTCAGCTAAGTCGGCGGTCGCGTCGGGAGTTGGATCATCCGTTTTTCGGCGACGGACTCGAGGATCTTTCCAGTATCCTGAGTTGTGGCCTGTTCGGATAAATCCGAGTTGCTTTTTGCTGAGTTCTCGGAGGTACTCAGGTTCTTCTTGGTTCGCTTCGGGTTAGCTACTGGGGCGTTCCGATTGCTGCGAAGTTTATGTTCGGCTAGGAAGCAGAGTCGCGACTGTTTTTGGCTTCCCCAGATTACCGCTGTTCCAGTTGGTGTTGGAAATTTGACGCCGAGATGGTAAGTGGACGGGACTGCCTTCATGGCATTTATCCAAGGAGTTCCCATATGGCGTTATAGATAGCCGGGTTATCCACTACCGCGAATTCGACGATCTTCGTGACTTCTTTAGCCATGACTGGGAGTCTGATTTTTCCGAGGGTCATGGATGTGACGCCCGAGAATCCAGTCAGTGGTCTTGGCTCTGGGATGACTTCTCCGAGGGGTATGTTCATCCTCTGCAGAGTGTCGCGGAACATGATATTGACCGTGCTTCCTGTGTCGATGAGGATGCGGCCGACTTCGAGATCTTGAATCACCAAGTCGATGACCAGAGGATCGTAGTGGGGTTTATCGAGTCCGGTCGTATCCTGTTCCTCGAAGGTGATTGCGTGACTGGGAACGTCGTCCTCCGGGCACCATCCGGGGCTTGTCTCGGCCTTCCGTCCGTAGGCTTTGATTGACGACACAGAGTCCTGGTAAAAATGCGATCCTCCGATGACCATGTTGATCCTTTGGCGGTTGTTGTTGTTTCCTTCGCCGTCTTGTCTCCGTTCGCGTTTTTCGCCCGATTGAGTTCCAGGAGCGTTATTGGGATTGGCTCCGTCGGTCCTCGGCGGACGGTCAGAATCTAGGATCAGGTCTTTCATGCTCTTGACCGTTGCTAGTTTGCCGTCGAGCAGCTTCATAATGAGTCTAGCGCCGAGGACTTTGCAGTTGGCGGTGGAGTGACCTCTCGCCTGATGGAACTCGCAGCTGGAATTGTCCTTGTACGAGTTCCGCGTCCAGGTGTTTCCGGAGGTCCTTCCTTGCTCGGAATTAACGGCGTAATTATGTTCGCCTTGGACGTCTTCCCCCTCGTGATGGACGTACTTGTCGTTACGAGAGGTTTTCTTCTTGCCGGACGCTTTCGGCGGTCCATGCTTTTGCGCTAGGATTTTCATCTCTTCTTCCATGATGATGAAATCCGTTGCCTTGTGGAGGGTATCTTGGATGGTGCGTGGCCTTTCCAGAGAAATCCACTTTCGGAACTTCGATTTGTACCAGCAGGTTCTTCCTCAGGGCGTCGATGGCGACTCTATCGCTGAGGCCTGTTACCCTGGACATCACGAGTTTGAACCTCTTTATGTAGTCGCGGAGCGGTTCGTCTTCCTTTTGAATTAGGCTCCAAAGGTCCACGTCGGAAGTTTCCCTGTCCATGAACATGGAGAATTGCTTCAGAAAAGCTGAAGCAAGCTGGCGGAAACTTCCGATGGAGTTTCTTTTCAAGTGTGAGAACCATTCGAGCGCAGCACCTCTGAGGTTCTCGACGAACAGGAGACAGCAGCCGACATCCTTTTCCCGCTCCGGAAGTTTAGACCTTGCCATTGCAATCTGGAAAGACTGCAGATGTGCCTTTGGATCCGTGGTTCCATCGTAGGTGGGAAGCTTTATTTTCCCAGGATCCGAGACTCGCGCCTCCGTGATTCGAGAGGTGAACGGGGTTTTTCTCGACTCCTCGAGGAGCAGGTCGATCTCGGGGGCAGTGCTGGTCGCGTGGTGAATCTGCGATTTTACCGCTTTCACCTCGGCTGCAGTTTTTGGCGATGTACTCACGCAGATCGTGAATCTCGCTGGTGCCGTTTGCGCTCTTCTGTCTACGCTGGCGGCGATAGGGCCCGAGTCTGGTCCTCAGCCAGCCTTTCTTGCTCTGACCAGTAGAGGTCTTCTTCCTCTTCTGTCATGGTTTTTCGAAGGCTGCCGCCAGTCGAGCTGACTGACTTCGGGTCCTTCGGTGGTGGATGTCGGCGTCTTCGTCGGACGGATCCGATTGATCGCTGACATCCAGATTGATTCTTTCGACGTCGTCTCCTACGTTGTCCCTTGCGGGAGGTGGAAGGTTGCCCGTCGTTTTCTTCTGCCCCGTCGGAGTGGTATCGTCAGGGACGAGTTCCGGGGATTTTCTCGGGCATCTTTTTCTTGGTCTTCGGAAGTTCCGAAGTCCAGCCTCCTGACACGCCTCATCTTGGTGGATCCGCGCGGGAGTTTGCTTTTCGCTGTTAAGGTATTGACCTGTTTAGCGAGTGAAGCCATTAGTTTTCTCCTGTTCTTCCGACCGTTTCTGGGCGGTGGCGAACAGTTCCTTCATCTGGTCCAGCATCGCGGTGTTTGCCTCGGCAGTGACCGTTGATACGTTTCTGTCAGGAGTCTTCTCAGCGTTGACATCGACGGCTGGTCCGTCGTGTGTTTGCTTGTCTTTTTCCGCGTCAACAGACATACTTAACCGGGCGTGCGTAGTTGCGAGAAAGATAAGCCGTGAATCCCCCTCCTTCTAGCGCCAAAACTGTGGGAACCGAAATTCGCACTGTCGATTTTGATTAAGTAAAAACGTAGGAAAACTAAGTTGACCTAGTTTTCCCCGAGGATCCCGGCTATCTGCTGGGCCACGCACGACAGAGTTAAGACAAGTCTAATTTGAGAATAAATACGCAAAATAAGTAGAGCAAAAAGAAAGAATCTTATTTCCGAATCTGCGGAGAGCGTTTGGACAACAGGTCAAGATCTCGGCCGCAAGAGCTGTCGATCGTCGCTAGTCTCGAATCCTAGATCTAACCTAGTTGAATCGCAGCTCGCTAAAAAAGGAAATAAGCGCCTAAGTTCTAAATTGCTCTGGGTTGGTTTCTTTCTTCTGATTTCGGATCCCCCTTCCTCTGCTCCTAGCTTTGCTTATATACTCCCATATGACAGTCTATCCTTGATGGGCTGAGTCTGCCGCGGGCTGGACTTTTTCCATTTTCGTTGGCTTTCGCGTTTATCGGGAAAGTTGACATTTATCTTTCCGGAAAGTTGACATTTATCTTTTCGGAAGTTTAACATTTATCTTGTCTGGCGAAGATAATTGTAAACTGTCGCATCTATCCTTTTAGAAAATCGTAAATGGGTCGTCCGATCAAGTTCGGTCCCTTTCGGGCCGTCTTCCGGACTTCCGCTGTTTTTTCTACGATTTCTTTGAAATGATGCTCCTACTTAGATGTCGAGTCTTTCGGAAGATCTTCGATCCATTGCCGTGGTGAATGGTGTTCGGAGATAACCATCACCGTTTTATACGAAGTCTTCTTATCCGTTGACGTCTTAGGGGTTCTTTGAAATCCTGGAGCAGAAGAAGGAGTTTTGTTTGAGGGGACTCGGAAAATCGCAAAACACAGATTTCTGGCGACCCGGAGGTCCGGAGTTTACGCACGAAGACTAGCCGTCCGACGACCCGAGCCAGCGCGGGGCTAGCCGCCCGGCGACCACGGCCAGCACGGGCGCTAGCCGCCGGCGGCCACGGCCAGCACGGGGCTAGCCGCCCGGCGGCCACGGCCAGCACGGGCGCTAGCCGCCGGCGGCCACGGCCAGCACGGGGCTAGCCGCCCGGCGGCCACGGCCAGCACGGGCGCTAGCCGCCGGCGGCCACGGCCAGCACGGGGCTAGCCGCCCGGCGGCCACGGCCAGCACGGGCGCTAGCCGCCGGCGGCCACGGCCAGCACGGGGCTAGCAGCCCGGCGGCCACGGCCACGACCGGGGTCGGCTGTTCGTTTCCTTCGGTTTGTGCGTTTTTCTGCGTTTTTAGTTTTTCCTTGTGTAGAGAATGTATCTAGCTGTTGATTTCGAGATGATTAATCTCGAACTTTAATGTTTTCCCGAGGTTTCTCGATTAACAATTGGTCTCTCGAGGTTGCTCTTACATCTTTCATATTTTTCCGAGATTTTCGGACATCGATTTCGTCTTGACCGATTTTGACCCCAACACTCTTCATCCGACATGATTCCTATTAAGGAACTCAACAAGAAAGGTTAGAAACACAATATGATAGCCGAAGCCTCACTGGTGTTTCTCTCAAGTGTTTCTCTCAAGTGTTTCAGTTTGTGAATCCAGGAGTTCAATAGCAAACAGAGTTCAAGCCTTTTGAAGTCAATCCCCTACCACAAAGAGAAGAAAAGATAGACAGTATTAAGAGATTTAGTTCGCAAGAGGCTTTACCACCAGAGACTGGATTTCTCTTCAGTCTGGCTGGATTTCTCTTCAGCCTTAGATGCCTTGATCTTTCTTTTTTTTTTTTTTTATACTGGTCGGCCCCCTCGCACTTTTAGATAGGTAGAAAAGAGATGGATAGATTCACAGAAACAGAATAAAAGAGGTTCCCAAAGAGAAGAAGAAAATCGAGTACAAACCCTGAATCAAAAGCCCTCAATCTGCTCTGATACCACTTAATGAAACCCCTTGATGGTTTTGTTTTCCCTTTTGGGATGGATCTGAGGGTGATATGGGTTGTGTTTTGCGGATTAGAACAAGGATGGTATTGTCTCCTTGAAAGATGGTGAGATGGTTGATGGATTGAGATAGATATGGTGATGAACTTCAGTGTAGATCGATGGAGAGATCAAACACTTGTGTAGATGTGCTAGAGATCGTGAGTATTACGCCCACAAACAATGATCTCAAGCCAAAGCCTTGCAGAGAATCAACTCCTAGGCAAACAGTGTTCAGAAACTGAACAAAGGATTCACAAAAACAAAGGAAGATTTTTATTGAAAAAGTGAATGAATCATACTCAGATGTCGACAAGGTTTTTGTAGAAGAACTAGTCAAAGACTTGTGGAAACTTGCAACAAGAATTGTGTAAAACTAGAAGGAAAATTAAGAAAACTAGGCTGTCTTGAAGACTGAGAAATTAAACATCTCCTTGACTTGGTTTGTTGTCGAGATTGGTTCTGGTTTGAACTGAACCAAGGCTGAGATGGCTTTCTTCAATTTCTTGGTCTGAGATCTTGTAACCGGGCCTGAGATAGCGAGATGGTCTTGATCGAAGTTGGGTTTGGTTTGAGCTGAAAGAGTTCCTGTCCCCTTTGCAGCAACACTTAGCTCAGCTGCTTCTTCTTCAGTGTCATTCAACTCCTCTGTCTCCTCCTCGGTATCACTTAGCTGAATCAGCTCCTCTTGTTCCGCATTGTCTCCTTGCTTAGCTAGGTTTGCATCACCACTTGACCTAACCTGACTTGCAAGGCAAGAAATGAGTTGTGGAGACTAATATGGACGTGGGAAACACTTTGAGAAGTCAAGAAACATGTTTGAATTTAAATAAGAGAGGCTGGTTTGAATTTGAAAAGAAGAAGTCACATGGGTTGCTTTGGAGAAGCAACTGGCCTGTCACTTTCAGTCAAGCAGGCTGTGACAACCTCTCTCCTGTCTCTTTCTACTCTTCCTGGATGAGCCAGACCTTGGCTGTATCTCCTTTGGCATCATCTCATTCCCTACATAATTATTTGTTTATGTTTTCCTGTTTTAATAATTGTTTAGTCTTGTGATTGTCTATTTAAAGACTTCACCACCTATTGTAACATTGATCAAGTATCAATACAAGTTTCTTTCAGTCTAATTTCGTGGCTCTCTCTCCCTTGCTTGTGTCTAAACAATATTCACAATGTAAGGAGTTTAGAGTTATGGTTTAGAGACTGCCTACTCTCTTTCTCTTAAGGCAGCCTAATACTTGTAAAACTCTCTCTAAACTCTTCTTTATCTTCTCTTAAGCTCTAGATTACTGATTCTGATTCTCATTCTTCTTAAGTGAACAAACTAAAAGTGTTGTGTCACTCTTCAAGAATTAGATTCAAACTAGAGATCTTTGCAACACATAACCAGTTTACTATCTAGGATTTTGGTTATAGTGTAGGCTTCTTCATATAACCAGTGTACTCTCTAGGACATTTGGTTGTATTGTTAAGCTGTAAGAGGATTCAATCATCAGATGATTGTCTCTTCCTTCTAATGGTGAGTTCATGTTGCTTGGTTGAAGGGGATTCAGTTACAAGTTAACTGAATACTCTCTTGACATGAGACAAACACTCATGAATTCCAACATGGTATCAGAGCCTAGTTGCTCTCTTGGGCTGAACTCACTCTGTTCTACTTCATCCTGAAGCTCTTTCTCTCTCACTTTGAAATTGTTTTTGATGAGCTGTGTGGCTAGGATTCAAAACATGAGCAGTAGAGAGGTTAGATGAAGTATGTTTTTCAAAATTCAGGATGCAATCTTTAAATGTTTTTTTTTTAAATCAATGACTCTCCCCTTGATCTCCTCATTGTTTAAGGTTTGGATGAAAGACTGAAATATGTTGTTACCAGCCTGAGGGAGGGAGAAAATATTATTCTTGCATCTTGAAATCACTTAAAAAAAAGATTTCTGAAAAATGTTTTTGAACAGATTCTTGAGTAATCTGATTCTGAAAAATGTTTTAGAAATATTTGACCAGTGGACAAACTGTTTTGATCCATTGGTGTCTTTGTTGTGTGAGCCATAGAAAACACTTGTTTATGTGTTATTCTGATGGTTCTCTTGTTGCAAGCCCTGGAAAACATCAGTTCATGAGTTATTCCAGTGGTACTTTTCTAAGATCAGTGAGCAAATTAATTGTTCAATGGCCAATTGTGTTTCAGCTACTAAAGCACCAAACTCATGAGGAGTATTGGTTGCTCCGGCTGTTAATGCTTCCGCAAAACTCAAGAAAACAGAGCAAAACTCTGTCCATTAGAACTCTTGAGCAAACTCTCTATTCTCTCTTTTCTAATTCTCTGATTCTCAGGTTACTTATTCTCCATCATTCTCCCATTCTTTGGCTACTAATACTCTGGTTACATCATTCTCCACTCTCTACTTATTCTCTGGTTACTTAATTCTCTATTCTCACAATCTTGTTTAGAAACTGCCTAAGGTTGTTAAACTGTTGAAGATGTCTTAATAGAATTATCTTGCTTCTGCCCTTAGGAAAATAAATTCTCTTGTTGCCTAAATGCTTAGTCTTGTTGATTATGATTCAGAGAGTGTTGCTAGGATAGAATCATGAAGATATCTGTCCATTGCTTATTTATATTGTGTGTTTAAAGATCAGACTTGGTGAAAACCAATGTTCTGGTCTCTTGTTGGTCTACTGATGCTTGTCTTAGTGTTGGTTTGACAGATTGCCCATGTTGATCAGAGCCTGCACAAGATGCATATTCCTGACCATGGAGAAATAATTTCTGAGTAGACCAGGAGGCTTAAAAGCTCATATCAAGCTTGTCTCCTCCCCTATACTCGGATTCAAGCTTGAGGGGGGCTGTAAATGAGTTTCCATGGCCTGTCTAGAAGCCACTGCAAGAAGAATTCAACAAGGACAGCAACAACTTGGTGTTAGAACAGATGGCCATCAGAGACTACTTGACAAGAAGATCAGGTGGAGAGTCAAGCTGATTGGAATGCTATGAATCAGCCCAAGGCATGGAGTTAAAACAGTTACCTTCTCGTTGGGAAGCTATGGATCAGCTTCTATATGAAGTTAGAACAGTTACCTTCATTTGGGAAGCTATGAATCAGCCCATAGCATGTGTGCTTGTACCTGGTTGATGAAGCTTGTGGTCTCAAGGCATTGGTTATCATCATTGGCTCTCATCTTCCAAGCTTGACCACATACTCTCATTCTCAGGTCAAGCTTGAGGAGGGGTGTTAATATGAGAAGCCAATGTCCATTCTTCTTATGCAAGGGAAGTACCTAAAACTATACTTATTCTGTTTTGAATAGGTTTGCCCCTTGAGAATTGATGCATGTGTTTGTGCATTGTATGAATCAGGTACTTGGAGCTCATGAACAGAGTCTGGTCGTGGATCAAACCCTTTGATGATGGCAGGAGGTCAGAAGAAAGGAGGAGACAAAAGAACCAGCCACATGAAGAGTTCCAAGCAGTTTTGAGTGTGAAGCAAGGAAGGCATTGGTGCCTGCTTGCCATTGAAGTAAGGCCATGATCCAGGGTTTATGAGTCCCTAAACTTGATCCTAAGACTCATAAACCCACTGGCCAATCCCTAGGCTGAGGGTAGTTGCACTCTTTTTCCCTAAGTGATGGTTTTATCCCATGAGGTTTTCCACACTTAGGTTTTTAATGAGGCAAGTACTCTTAGTTCCAAGCTTGCCCAAGGATCTCCTATGGTCAATCTTGAGGGGGAGTGTTGAAATAAATAAAGGAATGACCAGAAGAAGAAGCTGGTTGATGATCAAAGGAGAGTTCAACAAGAGAAGCCAATTTGATTCTGTTTTGTACAGACTTTCTCCACAAGCTACCACTTGACCTAACCTGACTTGCAAGGCAAGAAATGAGTTGTGGAGACTAATATGGACGTGGGAAACACTTTGAGAAGTCAAGAAACATGTTTGAATTTAAATAAGAGAGGCTGGTTTGAATTTGAAAAGAAGAAGTCACATGGGTTGCTTTGGAGAAGCAACTGGCCTGTCACTTTCAGTCAAGCAGGCTGTGACAACCTCTCTCCTGTCTCTTTCTACTCTTCCTGGATGAGCCAGACCTTGGCTGTATCTCCTTTGGCATCATCTCATTCCCTACATAATTATTTGTTTATGTTTTCCTGTTTTAATAATTGTTTAGTCTTGTGATTGTCTATTTAAAGACTTCACCACCTATTGTAACATTGATCAAGTATCAATACAAGTTTCTTTCAGTCTAATTTCGTGGCTCTCTCTCCCTTGCTTGTGTCTAAACAATATTCACAATGTAAGGAGTTTAGAGTTATGGTTTAGAGACTGCCTACTCTCTTTCTCTTAAGGCAACCTAATACTTGTAAAACTCTCTCTAAACTCTTCTTTATCTTCTCTTAAGCTCTAGATTACTGATTCTGATTCTCATTCTTTTTAAGTGAACAAACTAAAAGTGTTGTGTCACTCTTCAAGAATTAGATTCAAACTAGAGATCTTTGCCACACATAACCAGTTTACTATCTAGGATTTTGGTTATAGTGTAGGCTTCTTCATATAACCAGTGTACTCTCTAGGACATTTGGTTGTATTGTTAAGCTGTAAGAGGATTCAATCATCAGATGATTGTCTCTTCCTTTTAATGGTGAGTTCATGTTGCTTGGTTGAAGGGGATTCAGTTACAAGTTAACTGAATACTCTCTTGACATGAGACAAACACTCATGAATTCCAACAGATCGGACATATGCCATTATCTTCATGATTCTTATCAAACCAGGATGAACCACGATCTAAGAAGCTTTATTTGGAACCACTAATCAGTGGAGAATACCAGGAAGTTGAATAAATCTCATAGGAGTTGTGATTAAGAAGAATCCCACTTTCTATCCAGATGATTCCAGATTAGCCTGTTCGGCCATATGGCAATATCTTCATGATTCTTATCAAACCAGGATGAACCACGATCAAGAAGCTTTATTTGGAACCACTAATCAGTGGAGAATAACCAGGAAGTTGAATAACTTTCATAAGGGTTGTGAGCAAGAAAATCTCAGATGATTCCAGATTAGCCTGTTCGGACATATGCCATTATCTTCATGATTCTTATCAAACCAGGATGAACCACGATCTAAGAAGCTTTATTTGGAACCACTAATCAGTGGAGAATAACCAGGAAGTTGAATAAATCTCATAAGAGTTGTGAGTAAGAAGATATCCCACTTTCTATCCAGATGATTCCAGATTAGCCTGTTCGGACATATGCCATATCTTCATGATTCTTATCAAACCAGGATGAACCACGATCTAAGAAGCTTTATTTGGAACCACTAATCAGTGGAGAATAACCAGGAAGTTGAATAAATCTCATAAGGTGTGGAGCAAGAAGATATCCCACTTTCTATCAGATGATTCCAGATTAGCCTGTTCGGACATATGTCATATCTTCATGATTCTTATCAAACCAGGATGAACCAATATATAAGAAGCTTTATTTGGAACCACTAATCAGTGGAGAATAACCAGGAAGTTGAATAAATCTCATAAGTTTGTGAGTAAGAAGATATCCACCTTTCTATCCAGATGATTCCAGATTAGCCTGTTCGGACATATGGCATTATCTTCATGATTCTTATCAAACCAGGATGAACCACGATCTAAGAAGCTTTATTTGGAACCACTAATCAGTGGAGAATAACCAGGAAGTTGAATAAATCTCATAGGAGTTGTGAGTAAGAAGATATCCCACTTTCTATCCAGATGATTCCAGATTAGCCTGTTCGGACATATGGCAATATCTTCATGATTCTTATCAAACCAGGATGAACCACGATCTAAGAAGCTTTATTTGGAACCACTAATCAGTGGAGAATAACCAGGAAGTTGAATAAATCTCATAAGGAGTTGTGAGAAGAAGATATCCCACCTTCTATCCAGATGATTCCAGATTAGCCTGTTCGGACATATGCCATTATCTTCATGATTCTTATCAAACCAGGATGAACCACGATCTAAGAAGCTTTATTTGGAACCACTAATCAGTGGAGAATAACCAGGAAGTTGAATAAATCTAAGAGTTGTGAGTAAGAAGATATCCCACTTTCTATCCAGATGATTCCAGATTAGCCTGTTCGGACATATGGCAATATCTTCATGATTCTTATCAAACCAGGATGAACCAATATTAAGAAGCTTTATTGGAACCACTAATCAGTGGAGAATAACCAGGAAGTTGAATAAATCTCATAGGAGTTGTGAGAGAAGATATCCCACTTTCTATCCAGATGATTCCAGATTAGCCTGTTCGGACATATGGCAATATCTTCATGATTCTTATCAAACCAGGATGAACCACGATCTAAGAAGCTTTATTTGGAACCACTAATCAGTGGAGAATAACCAGGAAGTTGAATAAATCTCATAGTGTTGTGAGTAAGAAGATATCCCACTTTCTATCCAGATGATTCCAGATTAGCCTGTTCGGACATATGGCATATCTTCATGATTCTTATCAAACCAGGATGAACCACGATCTAAGAAGCTTTATTTGGAACCACTAATCAGTGGAGAATAACCAGGAAGTTGAATAAATCTCATAAGTGTTGTGAGCAGAAGATATCCCACCTTCTATCCAGATGATTCCAGATTAGCCTGTTCGGACATATGCCATTATCTCATGATTCTTATCAAACCAGGATGAACCAATATATTAAGAAGCTTTATTTGAACCACTAATCAGTGGAGAATAACCAGGAAGTTGAATAAATCTCATAAGTGTTGTGAGTAAGAAGATATCCCACCTTCTATCCAGATGATTCCAGATTAGCCTGTTCGGACATATGCCATTATCTTCATGATTCTTATCAAACCAGGATGAACCACGATCTAAGAAGCTTTATTTGGAACCACTAATCAGTGGAGAATAACCAGGAAGTTGAATAAATCTCATAGGAGTTGTGTAAGAGATATCCCACTTTCTATCCAGATGATTCCAGATTAGCCTGTTCGGACATATGCCAATATCTTCATGATTCTTATCAAACCAGGATGAACCACGATCTAAGAAGCTTTATTTGGAACCACTAATCAGTGGAGAATAACCAGGAAGTTGAATAAATCTCATAGGAGTGTGAGTAAGAAGATATCCCAGATGATTCCAGATTAGCCTGTTCGGACATATGGCAATATCTTCATGATTCTTATCAAACCAGGATGAACCACGATCTAAGAAGCTTTATTTGGAACCACTAATCAGTGGAGAATAACCAGGAAGTTGAATAAATCTCATAGGAGTTGTGATTAAGAAGATATCCCACTTTCTATCCAGATGATTCCAGATTAGCCTGTTCGGACATATGGCAATATCTTCATGATTCTTATCAAACCAGGATGAACCAATATCTAAGAAGCTTGATTGGGAACCACTAATCAGTGGAGAATAACCAGGAAGTTGAATAAATCTCATAGGAGTTGTGAGTAAGAAGATATCCCACTTTCTATCCAGATGATTCCAGATTAGCCTGTTCGGACATATGGCAATATCTTCATGATCTTATCAAACCAGGATGAACCACGATCTAAGAAGCTTGATTTGGAACCACTAATCAGTGGAGAATAACCAGGAAGTTGAATAAATCTCATAGGAGTTGTGAGTAAGAGATATCCCACTTTCTATCCAGATGATTCCAGATTAGCCTGTTCGGACATATTGCCATTATCTTCATGATTCTTATCAAAACCAGGATGAACCACGATCTAAGAAGCTTTTATTTGGAACCACTAATCAGTGGAGAATAACAGGAAGTTGAATAAATCTCTAGGAGTTGTGAGTAAGAAGATATCCCACTTTCTATCCAGATGATTCCAGATTAGCCTGTTCGGACATATGGCAATATCTTCATGATTCTTATCAAACCAGGATGAACCACGATCTAAGAAGCTTTATTTGGAACCAACTAATCAGTGGAGAATACCAGGAAGTTGAATAAATCTCATAGGTTTTGTGAGAAGAAGATATCCCACTTTCTATCCAGATGATTCCAGATTAGCCTGTTCGGACATATGCCATTATCTTCATGATTCTTATCAAACCAGGATGAACCACGATCTAAGAAGCTTTATTTGGAACCACTAATCAGTGGAGAATAACCAGGAAGTTGAATAAATCTCATAAAAGTTGTGATTCAGAGATATCCCAACTTCTATCCAGATGATTCCATTTAGCCTGTTTGGACATATGCCAATATCTTCAATGATTCTTATCAACCAGGATGAAACCACGATCTAAGAAGCTTTTATTTGGAACCA
>NW_026617271.1:0-18186 GCF_000801105.2 Raphanus sativus | reverse complement strand
CAACGGCTCTTTCCAACTTTCCTTGAGCTTTGAAGACATACTCAGGTGACCAGGATATTCCTAGACGTCATTCAGTTCATGCCTAAGTTATCAAGACTCAAGAAATCCCACCCATTCAGCCAAACCCCCAAACTACTCCAACAGCTAGTTTTGCAAGTTTTCTGTTTATTTCTTTTATTTTGAGCATTATATAAGCTCAATAGCACTCCCATTGTAGCAGCACGTTTTATCATCTAAGTTTAATACAAAGTATTGTTTTTCCTTTCAAAGTTTGTCTTTGAATTGATTTGTTCTTTAGAAGTCAGAGTTGTGAGAAGCACTTTGTTTTCTTTAGATCTGTGAATTAGGTTGTTTGAGAGAGTCAAATAGCTTTATTCATCATAGGTTGAGAGAGTCAATCACTTCATTCCATCTAACCACCAGATTGAGAGATTCAATCTAATATCCAATCCGCAAATCCCCTTCAATTCCATCAACTGACTGGGCTGAAAGAGTTATACGACCAGCAGCTTGGTTCCATCAATCTATTCCTTGTGAGGCTCAGTTTTGTGCCTGTATCATGTCCACTCTGTCTCCAGCCCAATCTGCATCACAGTACCCCACTATTCTCAGTGCTCTTGTTACACCCTAGCCATACTCCTTGTCCTGGTGCCTCTCTTAGGTATCTCAGAATCCTTTCCACCATGTTCCAATGGTGCATCTTTGGCGCTTGCATGTGCTGACTGGCTTGGTTCACAGCAAAGCATACATCCGGTTCTTGTAATGGTTAGATAGATGAGCTTTCCCACCATTTTCCTATGGTTCCTGACATCTCCATATGGCTTATCTTCTATCTCCCCCTCACGCATCACCTTGTATCCTTCTTCTAGTGGTGTTTTAGCAGCTCTACTGTCAAGATCACCAGCTTGTTTTAACAGATCCAAAGTGTATTTTCTTTGAGATAGGAACAGCCCTTCCTTAGATCTGCAAATCTCAATCCCTAGGAAGTACTTGAGCTCTCCCAAGTCCTTGATGTCGAATGTTGCTTTAAGAAATGCTTTGGTTGAGCTGATCCCTTCTTTGTTACTGCCTGTGATGATTATATCATCTACATAGATGAGTAACAATGATCCCTTGCTTGCTGGTCAGAGTGAACAAGGTGTGATCAGCCTCAGATTTTACAAAGCCCCTTCCATTCAGTGTTGAGCTCAGCTTGTGATACCAGGCTCTTGGGGATTGCTTCAGCCCATATATTGCTTTCCTCAGTCTCAAAACATTGCCAGGTTTGACCATGCTTTCCATTCCAGGTGGTGGGGCGCATGTATACTTCATCTTCTAGTTCTCCTTGTAAGAATGCATTCTTGACATCCATTTGCCAAAGATCCCATTCCAAATTCACAGCAAGGGAGAGCACAACCCTTATGGTGTGTAACTTTGCTACTGGAGCAAACGTTTCTAGATAATCCTCACCATACACTTGGGTGTAGCCTCTTGCTACTAGCCTGGTCTTCTTCCTTTCAGGTTTCCCATTAGCTAGATACTTGATTGTGAACAAAAGCATGCTGGTCACTGCCTTCTTGCCTTTGGGAAGTTCACTCTCAAAGAAGGTTCCATTCTTCTCCATAGCCCCCATCTCATCCTCCACAGACTCTCTCCATTCATCTATCTCCATGGCTTCTTTATAGCTTCTCGGAATGAATTCTTGATCCACATTTGCCATAAAGACTTGGTGGTTCTCGGAAACTGAGCTAGAGAGCATGTGGCTTGGATGGGATGAGCCACGGCTTGTGAGTTGAAATACACTCTTGTATTCACCCAATCTGTTGGCGGGCGTCTGATCCTCTCACTTCTTCTTGGTGGTTGCGCTTGAGCTGGTTCTTCTAGTGTTGTAGCCTCATTATCCATCTGATCTCTGCTACCCACTGATCCTTCTGGTTGCTCTGCTTGATCATGAGAAACTGAGCTTTGTGGTTGTATCTCAGTTACCTTCCCCCCCTCAGGATCAAGAGGAGCATCCGCAGCAGCTTCATTACTAGGACCCTCCTGGTCTCTATTGCTTGTGGAACCCTCCTGATGAGGGCTTGACTCAGCTGTTGTATTCCCTCCTGGTATACTGATGCCAATGCCCCTCATAACTCTTCTCAAGTTCTCGGCCCTATCTGATGCTGATTGAGACAAGTCTTTTACTTCATCCCAACTCTTTTCTGCATAGTAGCCTTTGGACTCAACAAACCTCACATCCCTGGATACTAGAACCCTCTTGGTATCTGGCACATAGCACTTATATCCTTTTTGGTGAGGAGAGTAGCCTATAAACATGGCTCTGGTGCTCTTTGGTTCCAGCTTGTTTCTTTGTTGTCCTGGAATCAAAACAAAGCACACACACCCAAATACCCGAAGGTGATCTATAGATGGACGATATTTGTTTAATACCTCATGTGGTGACTGATCTTGCAAGATTTTGGTTGGTATCTTGTTGATCAGGTAGCATGCTGTCATCACTGCATCGCCCCAAAACCTCTTGGGCACATTCATGTGGAACATCATACTCCTAGCAACCTCCATAAGGTGCCTATTCTTTCTCTCAGCCACTCCATTTTGTTGTGGAGTGTATGGACAGCTTGTTTGATGGATCACTCCATGCTTGGATAGGTGTTGTTAAATGCGGTGCTTGTGTATTCCCCACCATTATCTGATCTCAAAATTTTTATCTTGGCATTGTAATGGTTAGACACATAATTTTGAAAATTTATAAACGCATCTAACACCCTATCCTTTGATTGAAGCAAGGTGATCCAAGTATACTTGGTTTTCTCATCTATGAATGTCACAAAATATTTATGAAACTCCCTAGATGCGCATGGTGCAGTCCAAACATCAGAGTGAATTAAATCAAAGGCACATTCATAGATAGTACTCGATTTAGGGAACACAGTTTTACAATGCTTTCCTAAGATACAAGCTTCACAATCTTTTTGAAAGGAAATACTAGGCAACATGATGTTCAAAGCACGAGAGTGAGGATGACCTAATCTAGCATGCCACATTACATCTTTAGGGAAATTAAAACATGAATTTAAAGCAAGAGATAAATCGGAAGCAAGCTTAGTGTCTTCAAGCAAGTACTAGTCTCCCTTGGTTACACCTTTGCCAAGCAACCTACTAGTTTCAATATCCTGAAACAAAACATCATTAGGAGTGAAGGTAACATGGCAATTTAAATCAGTGGCAACCCTTTTTACAGATAACAAGTTGGAAGTGAAACTAGGCATATAAAAGGCTTTAGAGTCTTTTTCAAATATCCTAAGATCACCCACCCCTTTAATAGGAACCAACTCTCCATTAGCTACACACACATTTCCTAGGGCAGGAACAATATTTTTAATCAACCCTAGATCACTTATCATATGATGACTGGCCCCTGAATCAATCACTAAAGGTTTGTTCATTTTAGAGCTAGCGATCGCATTCAAGGAATAGTCAATATTAGTAGCATGTAAAGAGGTACCAAAGATGTTACCAGAGTGGTCCTTGAGAGCCCTGATGAGAGCCTCAATGCCAGATCTCTTGATGGTATCATCAGGAGTGATTCTCAAGGTACTGGAGTTGCTTGATACAAGCGCTTTGCCTTCACCAGCTGGATTGGTGTTTGTGATAGCTCGTGTGGTGTTTGGGGTGCTTGGTTCACCCATCTCACCAGAGTAGTTGGCTCTTGCATCATTGTGAGGAGTCCTGAACTTCATTGGCTTGAGGTGAGGGTGGAGGATCCAGCACTTGTCCTTGCCATGCCCTTTCTTCTTGCAATGGTCACAAACCCACACTTTCTTGTCCTCCGGCTTGTACTGACCCTTGTTTGCTGTGCCTTCAGCTTGGTTCACCAACACAAGCTCTCCTTTACCTCCAAAGAGTCCCACCGACCCTTGTTCCTTCTGGATTTGAGAGCATACTTCTTCCAAGGTTGGTAGCTTCTCGGCCCTCAGCAAGTGTTTAATGAGGTCGTTGTAACCGGGGTTCATGGTGAGGAGCAAGGCAAACACCTTGTCTTCTTCTCTCCGGTCTTTAAGTATGCTTGGGTCCACAGTACATGGCCTCAGCATCTCCAACTCAGCCCACAAGGCTCGGAACTTGCCGAAATGCTGGTTGAAATCCATGTCTTCTTGGTGGAGTGAGCTAATGGCCCTCTTGACCTCAAACACTCTACTCAAGTTTGATATGTTGCCATACACCTTCTGAAGAGTGTTCCACAACTCTTTGGGAGTCTCACAGTAAGAGTAAGCTTCCAGGATTGGTGCGTCAAGGCTGTTGAGATGAGATGCTAAGAAGAGAAGAGAAGAAGAGTTAAGCAGATTTGGAGATGGCACTATTACAGTAACTTTTATTTACCACAGTAAAATAAAAGTTACTGCTCAGTTAAAGGTAAAAGGAAGTTACCTTGATGGTGAGAAGAGATGGCAAGTGCTTTGGACTAAGGAAGAGTCTATGGATAGTGATCAGACCATTGTGGTCTGTGTGGAGGAAGAGAGGCGAGCATAGACAGCTTTGGACAGGCTGTAAAGGTCCAAAGCATGTGAGCTCTCTCAGCCCTTCATTTCAAACCAGCCAGCCTTGCCATGTTGACCTCACATGCTTAGCATAGTGTTTTCTCTTTAGCTTCTGCGCAAACCTTGTCTTACTTCTCTCTATATATACTCTTGTAATCACAACTTTGAGACTAATGAGAAATGTTCCTCCCAAATAGTAATTTCTGGTTTCTTCATTCTTAATCTCTTAGATCTTTGATTCACAAACTCTCTCAATCTCTTAAAACTCTTTCTAATCTCTAAAATATCATGGTATCAGAGCCAGGTTCATTAAAAGAAAGAGTATTTCGTGATCTTTGAAGAATGTTCTTGAGTGTTCTTGAGTGTTCTTGAGTTTTTGGTGAGCTAGATCTTTGAAAATTTGAGTTTGAGTCTGTTGGTGTTTCTTTTGGAGGACAAGCTACAAGGAGGTTCCTTTAGGTGTTTGACAAGCTCAGAAGGAGAGTCTAGCTTGCTGAGAAGCTTGGCGAGTTGTTTGGAGAGTCTTGGAGGAAGATCTAAGCTATAGCTTAGTACTTTGGATGTCGTTTGTGGATTGCTGAGTCTTGTGTGTTGATCTCTGTGTTTGCGGTTGGTTATTGATGAATAACAACCAGTGTAACAGGGAAATGGAGTGGAGTTGTTCAAGCTGGTTGAAGACAGCCTTGGAGAGCTGTGGGATTGGGAGAAATGATGTAAAGGTGGGATCTTTGAAGGAGGTCACTACTGATGGTGTAAAGGTGGGATCTTTGAAGGAGGTCACTACTGATGAGAGTAATGATGTAAAGGTGGAGTCTTTGAAGGAGATGGCTACTGATGGGAGTACACTGCTCAAGGGGATTGAAGAAGTTCATGAGAACAAGATCAGTCTTAGGAGAGTGCGTGAGGTCAAGGAGGGGATCCTTGGAGTTAGAGATCATCTAATGGAGCTGCAACACTTGTGGGATGAACTACAAGGGTTGAGAACTCGTGTGGATGCTACACCAAAGCAAGAGGTGATAGCAAGGCTCTTGGTGAGCATGGAGTTATCTTATGGATGGCTAGTAGAGATGGTTCTCAATGGAGAACAACTCGCAGATGTGGAAGGAATGTGTGTGCTGGTGGAGAGAGCACACAAGATGATGAGAGATTGGTTAACCATGAGTAGGAGTGAGGGCTCATGGAGGCTAACCAGGAGTAGGAGTGAGAGCTTCCGGAAGAAGAGGAAAGGGAGAATGCTTGCTAAGGGTTTAGCAACATGATAAGGTGTAGGAAGAGAGTTGTGGGAGTATGCAACTACTCTGCCTATATGGGAGAAGGAAGCATGGTTCCAAAGAAGCCAGAAGTAGATGAGCATGTAACCAAGGAGGAATGGAGTGAGTTTGTTAAGCATATGTATGCTTTGGTTACGACCCGGAGGGATAGCTCTCCTACCAAAGCATACACATCAAACAAACCCATCATCATTGATTCTGGTGCAAGTCATCACATGATCAGTGATAGACATCTACTAAAGGATATAAAAACATCCAGTGGAGGAGTAAAGATAGCAAATGGGGACATGATCCCCATAGAAGGAGTGGGGAAGCTCAAACTGTTTGACAAGGAGACTAATGCATTCTACATGCCTCGGTTTGAATCAAACTTGCTATCAGTGAAGAGAGCAACGGTTGATCTAGGTTGTCAAGTAGTATTCAGGCCAGAAGAAGTGGAGTTTCAAGACTTAAAGACTGGAAGAGTCATTGGTAGAGGTGATAGCAAGAATCAGCTATACCATCTACTTGTGACCAAGGAGTTTCCTAATCCTATGTGTTTGAGCAGTGCTGCTGAGAAAGTGGACAACATGATTTGGCATGCAAGGCTAGGACATCCACACGCTCGTGCTATTGGATTGGTAATGCCTAAAATGTCATTCAACCACTTGGAGTGTGAAGCATGCATTCTAGGGAAGCATTGTAGGACAGTGTTCCCAACTTCAGAGACAACCTATGAGCATTGCTTTGATCTAGTTCACTCGGATGTGTGGACTGCTCCATGCATGTCTAGAGATAGCCAGAAGTACTTTGTGACTTTCATTGATGAGAAGTCAAAGTATACTTGGCTGACATTGCTTCCATCTAAGGACAGGGTGTTGGAGGCGTTTATGAACTTCCAGGCATATGTATCCAATCAATACAATGCCTCGGTGAAGATATTGAGGTCAGATAATGGAGGTGAATACATCAGCAATGCATTCAAGAGCCATCTAGCCAAGCATGGGATTGTGCACCAGACTAGTTGTCCTTATACACCACAGCAGAATGGTGTAGCTGAGAGGAAGAATAGGCACTTAATGGAGGTTGCAAGGTCAATGATGTTTCATGCAAATGTCCCAAAGAAATTTTGGGGAGATGCTGTGCAAACTGCTTGCTATCTTATCAACCGGGTCCCAACAAGGATTCTGAAGGATGTGTCTCCATTTGAGGTGTTGAATAAGAAGAAGCCTTTCATTGATCATCTAAGGGTATTTGGATGTGTGTGCTATGTGATGACTCCAGGAGAGCTGAGGAACAAGTTGGAAGCCAAGAGTACAAAGGCTATGTTCATTGGATACTCCAACACACAAAAGGGTTATAAGTGTTATGATCCTGATGAAAAGAGAGTGATGGTGTCTAGAGAAGTGAGGTTTGTTGAAACAAAAGGGTATTATGAAGAAAAGGAGTGGGAGAATTTGAAGGATTTGTCTCAAGCTCCATCTGATAGGGCAACAACACTGAGAGTGATGTTGGAAAGGTTAGGGATAGGAGTATCCCTGGATCCTAGTTCTGGAAGAAGAGAGTCTTCCAACCAGCATGGTGAAGCTGTGAGAACAACTCCTCTTGATCATGAGAGGGGGAATGGAACTGAATCTCAAAATCAAGGAGATTCAAGTCAACAACATGATCAAGAGGCGACTGCTGGAGTAGAGAGTGGTGCTCAATCTAGTGAAGATGAGCAAAGAGAAGATACTTCTACTGGTTCAGATACTCAATCTAGTGAAGATTGGGGAGAAGATTCTGGTGGATCAAATGAGAGTGGTGAACAAGAGCCACAAGAAGAGGAACAAGTGCAAGAGTTAAGGAGAAGCACTAGGGTGAAGAGAGATTCCTCCAACTGGGTAAACACAAGGGTGTACTACAATGCCCAGGCTGTGGAGCATCCATCTCAAGCCGTGTGTTCCTTTGCAGAGTTCCCGGATGAACATGTAGCTTTCACAGTAAGCTTGGATGAGTGTTACATCCCAAGAACTTATGAGGAAGCTGTAGCTATAAAAGAGTGGAGAGAATCAGTGGCTGATGAGTCTGGAGCTATGATTAAAAATGAAACTTGGTATGAGAGTGAGCTACCTAAAGGGAAGAAGGCAGTGACTAGTAAATGGGTGTTCACAATCAAGTTCTATCCTGATGGGAGAATAGAGAGGCGCAAGTCTAGGCTGGTGGCAAGAGGATTTACTCAGACATATGGTGAGGACTATGTGGAGACCTTTGCACCAGTGGCTAAACTCCATACTATCAGGATTGTATTGTCTCTAGCTGTGAATCTTGAGTGGGATTTGTGGCAGATGGATGTGAAGAATGCATTTCTTCAAGGAGAATTGGAAGATGAGGTGTATATGCATCCACCACCAGGTCTTGAACATCTAGTCAAGAAGGGCAATGTGCTGAGGTTAAAGAAAGCTATCTATGGTCTTAAGCAGTCTCCAAGGGCGTGGTACAATAAGCTAAGTACTACACTGAATGGGAGAGGATTCAGGAAGTCAGAATTGGATCACACTCTCTTTACCTTAACCACTCCATCAGGCATTATTGTGTTGCTTGTCTATGTTGATGATATCATCATCACCGGAAGTGATAAGGAAGGCATCAAGGCTACAAAGGAGTATCTTAAAGCAAGTTTTGAGATCAAAGACTTGGGAGAAATGAAATACTTTCTTGGGATTGAGATATGCAGATCAAAGGAAGGGTTGTTTCTGTCTCAAAGGAAGTATGTGATTGATCTCTTGAAAGGAGCTGATGCATATGGGGGAAAGACAGCAAAGATGCCAATGGAGGATGGTTACAAGGTTCCACGTGAGGGGGAGATTGAGGATAGCAAGCCATTTCATGATCCTAAGCTATACAGGAAGATAGTGGGGAAACTGATCTACCTTACCATCACAAGACCTGATGTGTGCTTTGCGGTGAATCAAGTGAGTCAGCACATGCAAGTTCCTAAGGAGCATCATTGGAGAATGGTGGAAAGGATCTTGATGTATCTGAATGGAACGACTGGTCTTGGAGTTTGGATGGGATGTAACAAGAGTACTGAGGTTGTAGGCTACTGTGATGCGGATTGGGCTGGAGACCGAGCAGACAGAAGATCAACAACCGGCTATTGTACATTCATTGGAGGTAATCTTGTCACATGGAAGAGCAAGAAGCAGAAGGTGGTGTCTTGTTCTAGTGCTGAGGCTGAGTATAGAGCTATGCTTAAGCTCACTAACGAGCTAGTATGGATCAAGGGGATTCTGAAGCATTTGGAGATTGAGCAAGCAACTCCAATGGTGATGCACTGTGATAATCAAGCAGCCATCCATATAGCCTCTAACTCAGTGTTCCATGAAAGAACCAAACACATTGAGGTGGATTGTCACAAGGTGAGGCAGATGATGATACTTGGGGTAATTCTGCCTTGTTACACTAGAAGTGAGGATCAGTTGGCTGATGTGTTCACAAAGGCAGCAAGGCAAAAGACAATGGAGTCCATTCATATCAGATTGGGGCTCATTGATCTTTCGCCTAAGCACTAGCTTATACACTCTCCTGATCATGTGATCTCTACTCTTTCCTCATTAAGGTTTTGTCCCAATGGGTTTTCCTTAATGAGGTTTTAACGAGGGAGATCTCATGGTCCTTCCAAGCTTGACTTGTTTCACATGGTCAAGCTTGAGGGGGAGTGTTGAGATGAGATGCTAAGAAGAGAAGAGAAGAAGAGTTAAGCAGATTTGGAGATGGCACTATTACAGTAACTTTTATTTACCACAGTAAAATAAAAGTTACTGCTCAGTTAAAGGTAAAAGGAAGTTACCTTGATGGTGAGAAGAGATGGCAAGTGCTTTGGACTAAGGAAGAGTCTATGGATAGTGATCAGACCATTGTGGTCTGTGTGGAGGAAGAGAGGCGAGCATAGACAGCTTTGGACAGGCTGTAAAGGTCCAAAGCATGTGAGCTCTCTCAGCCCTTCATTTCAAACCAGCCAGCCTTGCCATGTTGACCTCACATGCTTAGCATAGTGTTTTCTCTTTAGCTTCTGCGCAAACCCTTGTCTTACTTCTCTCTATATATACTCTTGTAATCACAACTTTGAGACTAATGAGAAATGTTCCTCCCAAATAGTAATTTCTGGTTTCTTCATTCTTAATCTCTTAGATCTTTGATTCACAAACTCTCTCAATCTCTTAAAACTCTTTCTAATCTCTAAAATATCAAAGGCTGCTTTGGATGATAGACAACACCAAGAGATCCTCCTGATCCCACTTGTCTTCGGTAGCAACCACAACTTCAGTACTGTCCCCTCCTTGGACAGTCTCTTTAGAGGGCTTGTCTTCTGTTATGTGAGAACAGAGACCTCTTCCTCCCAAGGCTGTTTTAACAAGCCTAGACCACAAGAGATAGTTTACACCAGTGAGTGTAACCGGAATGGAGACTTTGGATGACTTTTCCATTTTTGGCAAATTCTGGAGTGGTAAGTGAAGAACACTCAAGAACACAAAGAAATTTTGCTAAAAAAGGAAAGTTAAGAACAGAGGTTATGCGGAAGTGAAAAAGGAATTAAGGTCTCAAGAGCAAGAGAGCTCTGATACCATGTAAGAATTAAAGATTAAGAGTGAAGATTGATGAGAATGAGTAACTAAGAGAGTGAGATTGATAGAATCCGAGAGAGAGTTTAGTGAAGTGGTTTCATTGTTTCTATTCACTTAACTACAAATGGTTCACATACAACATAGATATATCGACATTCTGAGCATAAGAGAACAAAGGAGAAACACATAAACAAATGAGAGAGAGAGAGAGAGTCGCCTGGTCTTGGATAGCGACCTCTCATGAACGGCTCCAAGGCAAGAGTGAAAACATTATTAAACTCTTGCCGACATCCTCCTTCTTGTCTTTACTCTCCAACGTCTCTCTCTTCTTTCAAACACATCAGAGGCGACTTGGGAAGGATCTTCTTGCTGTTCAAGTCTCGTTTACAAGTTGTAGTGTTGCCTTGTCTCACAAGTTGTACGACCATACTTGTGTTCCAAGGTAACACCACTTCCTTGTATCATTTGAATCTCTTCTTCTCCTCTGATTACTCTTATGCTTCTACGCTTCATCTCAACATAAGCAAGTAAGCTCGGATCTGTTCTTCTTCAAGTGTTTCCAGATCCTCTATTCTCCTTATTTATTTAGTTGCCTTTGTCAATACCAGGATGAGCCTCGATCTACGAAGCATTATTTGAAACCACTAATCAGTGGAGAATAACCAGCAAGTTGAATAAATCTCATAAGTTTTGTGAGCAAGAAGATATCCCACCTTCTATCCAGATGATTCCAGATTAGCATGTTCAGACATATGCCATTATCTTCATGATTCTTATCAAACCAGGATGAACCACGATCTAAGAAGCTTTATTTGGAACCACTAATCAGTGGAGAGTAACCAGTAAGTTGAATAAATCTCATAGGAGTTGTGAGTAAGAAGATATCCCACTTTCTATCCAGATGGTTCCAGATTAGCATGTTCGGACATATGGCGATATCTTCATGATTCTTATCAAACCAGGATGAACCAATATGTAAGAAGCTTGATTGGGAACCACTAATCAGTGGAGAATAACCAGGAAGTTGAATAAATCTCATAGGAGTTGTGAGTAAGAAGATATCCCAGTTTCTATCCAGATGATTCCAGATTAGCCTGTTCGAACATATGCCATTATCTTCATGATTCTTATTAAACCAGGATGAACCACGATCTAAGAAGCTTTATTTGGAACCACTAATCAGTGGAGAATAACCAGGAAGTTGAATAAATCTCATAGGAGTTGTGAGTAAGAAGATATCCCACTTTCTATCCAGATGATTCCAGATTAGCCTGTTAGGACATATGGCAATATCTTCATGATTCTTATCATACCAGGATGAACCACGATCTAAGAAGCTTTATTTTGAACCACTAATCAGTGGAGAATAACCAGGAAGTTGAATAAATCTCATAAGTGTTGTGAGCAAGAAGATATCCCACCTTCTATCCAGATGATTCCAGATTAGCATGTTCGGACATATGCCATTATCTTAATGATTCTTATCAAACCAGGATGAACCACGATCTAAGAAGCTTTATTTGTACCACTAATCAGTGGAGAATAACCAGGAAGTTCAATAAATCTCATAGGAGTTGTGAGTAAGAAGACATCACACTTTCTATCCAGATGATTCCAGATTAGCCTGTCTGGACATATGGCAATATCTTCATGATTCTTATCAAACCAGGATGAACCACGATCTAAGAAGCTTTATATGGAACCACTAATCAGTGGAGAATAACCAGAAAGTTGAATAAATCTCATAAGTGTTGTTAGTAAGAAGATATCCCACCTACTATCCAGATGATTCCAGATTAGCCTGTTCGGACATATGCCATTATCTTCATGATTCTTATCAAACCAGGATGAACCATGATCTAAGAAGATTTATTTGGAACCACTTTTCAGTGGAGAATAACCAGGAAGTTAAATAAATCTCATAGGAGTTGTGAGTAAAAAGATATTCCACTCTCTATCCAGATGATTCCAGATTAGCTTTTTTGGACATATGGCAATATCTTCATGATTCTTATCAAACCAGGATGAACCACACTCTAAGAAGCTTTATTCGGAACCACTAATCAGTGGAGAATAACCAGGAAGTTGAATAAATCTCATAAGTTTTGTGAGCAAGAAGATATCCCACCTTTTGTCCAGATGATTCCAGATTAGCCTGTTCGGACATATGCCATTACACTACAGGAAATGTGGGTAGTAATAGCGCCCGAAAAGCGCTATGATTCATATTTAATAGCGCTTCCTTGGACGCTCTGACATCGCCCGTTATAAAAGGTCCGACCCTTTTAATAGCGGTTTTCCTTTGTGCTATTATTAAGTTTATAACAATAGCGCTTTTTTTTAATGCAATTGTTAATATTTATAATAACGTTTGACAAATGTTATTATAACCTAATAATTTGATTTTCCCAATAGCAAAGATAGCAAATGTTTCGTGTTATTAATTAGTTTTTTAATTATCCGGAAATTAATTAATAATAATTAGTGAATTGATTTGTTTTAATAATGAATTTCGAAATATGAAATAAAAAAATTTAAATTATTGAAAAACCAAAAAATAGTATAATTATTTAAATTCCATAACACAACATTATCACAATTATACAAACCATCACACAACCTATTAATCTACCACTAATAAACCTTCACAATCATCCCTAACATAAACACTATCATCATCTGAAGCTTCATCACCCATATCATCAACTTCTTGGACAGGTAAAGGAGCACCACCTAAATCCTCTTCTGTTTCCAACTCATGATAACCTCTAGGTGGTGCTCTCATAACAACATACCAATTTGAAGCATCATCCTCCCTAGAGTAGAAAACCTGTTTTGCTTAAGAAGGTAGAATGAATGGATCTTTCAAATAGGCTGCTTGGTTCATATGAAGGTTAACAAGAGTGAAGCCATCTTCTTCCTTCACACCATTCGCTGTGTTTGCCCAGTTGCATCTAAAGAGTGGCACTTTGAACATGTGATAGTCGATGACCAAAATCTCCTTTATCACTCCATAGTATGTAATCATATCCGCGACCTGTCTCATATCTCGAGCACTTGATCTACACATGCTAAAGGCTTCATAAGTTACTCCACTGTTTTGTGTCTTCAGCTTGACCGCATCAGTATGAAACCGTTGGCCATTGATGATGAATCCTTTATGTGCTAAAGCAACATTTCTTGGCCCAAATGCCAACCACCTTATCTCCTTAGAATGACTATCTGTTGAGTCTGAATGAATCTGCGACAGGAAATCAGAGCATGATCATCAAGCCGAGGTACTTGAATTATAATCAAAACATGATAATATATACCAGAAAACCAATCATCAATCTACAAGCTAACCAGTCATCAAAATACTAAAAATCCAGACAGTTCATCAAGCTATAAGCTACTCAGACATCAATTCACTAAAATCTGGACATGTTCTTCAAGATACAAGCTAACCAGGCATCATGATACAAGCTAACCAGTCATCAAAATAATCAAGAAAAGAATATGGAGTTTGAAACCTTATTTTTAAGCCATTCTGCAAAGTGGTCAGTATGGTATTTCCATAACAAAGTTTCATTTCTAGCCAATCGAGCATCCTTTGCTTGCAACTCTTCCAAATGCATCCTGATTTTAAATTAAACAACAGTATATGAAAATGAACTTATGAGTAAAACTAGTAGAAGAAACATAGAGAATTACTTACTCAAGAAATGGATCCAAAGATGCCATGTTCATTAGCACATAGCGATGTGCAATGTCTCTATCTTTATCTGAAAGGGTAACCTCTATACCCTTCTGCAGAGGTCGGCCTTCAACCACCATTGTGTCAGTCTCGACATCTTCATTACGATTAACTGCTTCTTGAACTGGTACTGAATCTTTAAGGAACTCTAAACAGAATGCAACGCATTCTCCAGCCAAATACGCCTCAGCCATACATGCTTCTGGCCTTGCATAATTCTTCACAAAAGCCTTTAGTGTTTTCATGTACCTATAACTCAGGAAATATGAATATAAGTCAAACATCATTGCGGAAAGTGCATATATTAAAGCAAATGAGTTAATCAAACCTTTCAAAGGGATACATCCAGCGGAAGTGAACTGGTCCTCCCAAGCGTGCCTCTTTTGATAGATGTATTGGTAGGTGAAACATGATATCAAAAAGGGCTGGAGGGAAGAAGCGCTCCAGCTGACACATTGTTTCCACAAACTCTGTTTCCATGGATATAAGTTTCTCTGGGTCAATGATGCGCTGACACAACCTATTGAAGTAACTGCATAATCTATTTATGGCTATCCTAGGACCCCTATGTAACAACCCTCTTAATGCAGCTGGTAACAAGTTCTGTACTAGGACATGATGATCATGCGACTTTAAACTACCAATATTTGGAGGGTTAACTGAAACACAATTCGCAATATTACCACAATAACCATCAGGACCTCTAAACTTAGCTAACCTTTGGCAAAAAATGGTCTTCTCTTTCTTCGATAACCAGTAGGCAGCAGGAGGTAAGTATGTTTTCTTTCCCCTCACCTCTGTGTGCAAGTGCTTTCTGATTCCAATATCTTCTAAGTCTTTTCTTGCTTTCAACCCATCTTTTGACTTCGCACTTTGCATCAACAGAGACAATATAGCATCAGACACATTCTTTTCTACGTGCATAACATCAATATTGTGACGAACAGGTAACTCCTAACACATTAAACAAGAAACTGTTAGGCATATTCATATACAACAATCACATAATATAAGTCAGTTACTATACTTTACCTTCCAGTAAGGTAGATCAAAGAATATTGATCTCTTCTTCCACCGCCATAGTTCATTTGATTCATCACACTCTTCTTCCACTACCCTCTCATCATCTTCCAACTCTAGTCTTTTCCTTTTTTTTTCCTTCTCTAGAGGTCTACCAAAATCATTCGTAAAAGCTTGTAGTGTTTCATATATCTCAGCGCCTGTTTGTATCCTATTCGCATTCACTTCCTCCACAGTGTTGTCAAACCAAGCTTTTTTATATCTGTAACGATGGCCAGGCGGTAGTCTCCTTCTGTTACCCATGTACTGAGCTTAGTGCAGACTTAACTACGATAGCCACTGCATTAGGACCAATTGGTATACGACCAATTTTGTACTTCGGTTCATCAGAGCAGAATTCTCCTTCACCAACAACAACATCCTCTGATTCAATCCAATCGAGTATTTGTACTCTGACTCCTACTTTGAATCCACCACTACTCTCAGATGCTTCAGCATCATCATTATTTTTCTGAAAGAAGGCAAAGGAAATCGTAAATGTCTTAAAACTAATTGACCAAATGTAATGAAAAGGATTACCTTCTTCCCAACTAAGTCTTGCACCATCCCCTTTAACTCTTGAATCTCAGTTTTCATTTCTGCAATCTTTGCGTCTCTAAAATGCAGATATGCTAGCTTAGTAGCCGTAATCCCTCTACCAAACCCCCTTACTCGTCCAGGTTTGTCTTTTCCCAAAACCTTGCTTACAGCATCTTCCCTTATGTTATCAGCAGCTGATGTTGAGTCCATCTGACTGTCAAGTGACTGTATTTGTTCCTGATACATTCATTTAAACACAAAATAATTCATTGACATAATCTATTAATTATACCCAATATATAACTTGCATAATTCTTACAATAGTCTCAGCAAACTGTGGCTTCACAGGTCTGCCATCAGCATGAGTGTGTCCCGCAATCCAAACCTTCGATCTACTCACCTTACTTGGGTCTTTACTCCTTTTTTTCTATATAAAAACAGACATATCTCAGTACCAGTTTAATCTAACAAGCTGAAGATGTTTGACTACTCTTTTACCATATCATCAGCTAAACGAAGCATCCCTTTGCGGCTAGTGGTGTGAGGAATCTGATTTCTTCTCATCGCTCTGTACTTGTTACTCGTTTCCTACAATATAAATATGACAGTGATTAAATCTATCAGATATGACCTTTAAGGATGAAACTTACTTAGTTGTAGATAACTCACCGTGAAAGATTTGGTAGTTTTACTCTTAACCCAAGAGTTCCACACTTGAATGGATGGGATGTTGCTCGGTTTTAAAGCTATTCTCTCAGCTGCAGTCTTCGCCACACGTACTTGTGACACCAGCCTCGACTTCCCAGCCCTCCACACATTTCCAAGCTGCTTGAAAATAACAGCTTTCTGCCAATCTTCTTGCAAGTTAAATCTCCCCTGCATCACAATAAGCAAGTTAAACATGTTATAATTTCATCTTGCGGTTCAACAAAACATACTAATGTATATATACAAACCTGAATTTCTTCCCACATTGTTGCTTTAGTCGCTGCATCAAGATTTCTCCAATCAGCGAGTGTAACCGGAACATGTTCCCTCACAAGAGGACCAAGAAAAGACGATAGTGTTACTGAACCAGGTCCAATATGCTCACCAATGTCATTGAATGTGACCATAATCTTATCATTGGGATTTTCAGCCACTCTGCGCAACTTTGTTGGTCCTCTTTTATTTTTTTTTTGAACTTCCTCCCCTCCTAGCTCAACTCCTTCAGTACTAGGAATCTCATCATCTTGCGCAGTGCCATCTTCTTCCATATCGCGAGCTTCTTCTTCATTCCCTTTCTCATTGAGAACTCCATCATCTTCCATATTGGCCTGTTCGTCTTCATTCTCTTTCCCATTGCCATCTCCATCTTCTTCAGCCTCTTTCCCATTGCCATCTCCATCTTCTTCAGCCTCTTTCCCATTGCCATCTCCATCTTCTTCAGCCTCTTTCCCATTGAGTACATCTTCTACCTCATCAACTCGGGGAATATATTCAGGTGTAACATCTTCTAGCTCATCATCATCATCATCAGGTGTAACATCTTCTAGCTCATCATCATCTTGAGCAGCCACTTTCTTGATTCTACTACTTCTTCTCGTTGGCGTTAGAACTAAACTCTTTTTAGGGGAAGCCGTTTTCTTTGCTGTAGCTTTCTTCACTTTTAGTTGCGGTCTCTTGTCCTCCAAGCCTTGATCTACTACCTCCAAGCCTTGATTACGTCTACTCCGACGAGAACCAATTTTTCCTCCTCCTCTTGTCTTTGCCATTTCTGAAACTAATAAAGAAATCCAAAATCAAATCGAAACCCACAATCATATTCAAAATCTAAACCGAACAAACCCATAATCGAATCATGTGTTAACGCGGACATGCATGTGAAAAGAGATTCGAATCGAAGAGATACGATCAAATAGAACCCCAAAATCAAAGAGATTCGATGAAATTTTCTAATCTAAACCCACTATTGAAAGTTTCTAATCTAAACTCAGAATCAAATCGAAACTCATACCAATTGAAGCTTCCACTCGAGAGAACTCTGAAGAACTTTGATGAGTCTCGGTTTCGATTTCGAGGAATGTGAAGAGAGTGAAGTGAAGAGAAATGGGTTTCGATTTAAATACTTAGGGTTATTTTTAATATATTTTTCATATACGATAGCATTTATTTTTTTATTTGCAATGGTAAGGCGCCTCCACTTACCAAATTAACGCGGCTGGATTATTTTATTTTGCCGCGTCTACAGAGATAGCTTATACATTCCAAAAACGCTATTATAAAGGCCCGTGTTGAAATACAATAGCAGAGACGCAAAAACCGCTATGCTACGACGCTATTAATACCCACATTTCCTGTAGTGTTATCTTCATGATTCTTATCAAACCAGGATGAACCACGATCTAAGAAGCTTTATTTGGAACCACTAATCAATGGAGAATAACCAGGAAGTTGAATAAATCTCTTAGGAGTTGTGAGTAAGAAGATATCCC